>NW_026127856.1:0-15944 GCF_022985175.1 Labeo rohita | reverse complement strand
CTGGATTCATCCTCACAAAGAATCTATAGGCAACAGAAACATAATGGGGAAAAAGACATGCAGCCAAGAATACATAGTTATCTGCAAAACCCAGGTGCTGCTTCAAAATGTGGCCACCACCTTTGCTCACCATCCACTTTGTTACTGACAGGAATGTCTTCTCTGAAAGACAAGAAGTAGAAATTTTACACACTTTTAAAAGGAAAACCCCACACAGAATAGACAAACCTTTTAAAACTATAGTAGTTCTCTTACCATGAACTATCCGTCTCAGAGTGGTTGGCACGCTCATGTCTTTCTTGATGCTTCATTGCAGTTACCTTTAAAACACACACACACACATACACAAAACATGCAGTAAATCTTAAATTCCATTAAAATGACAACAAACTAATTCTAAAACTAGAAAGGCATCTAACAGTTAGCAAACTTGTTTAACCTAGCTAACATATGATTTTATTTTCTCAGTAGGCTACTGGCACATTAAAACATTAAACATTAAATATTAAACTACTAACAACACAAAATTTCACATTAGTTAACCTAATGTTAATATAAGATAAGCATTGCTTGTTAAAATAATTTTAATTTGGTAACTTTATTCAATAAGCTGACAAAAGCCGTTTGAAACGACAGCGCAGTTTACCATAGTAAAGTTTGTAACAGTCATGTTGACGGGTAAATATTACTAGGTTAAACTGGTGTGCAAACATCTGACAAACACTCATACTGACAAACGTACATATATGTTTAACTTACTTGCTGGTCTTAATCTCTCGTAAATTGCATCGACACACAGCGTAGATGTTCTCCGGTGTTGTGCCCAATTCTGACCCCCGCCAGATTACTACCCTCCTAGTATTGGTAGGTTTAGGGTTAGGTATGTGGTAAGGGTTAGGATTAGGCAATCAGGTAACGATTTCAGCGAGAGGGGGTAATAATTTGGCGGGGGTTGAAAATGGACACAACACTTTCCAAGCTGTTGCGGCGTTGTAGACAAGGTGTAGGGCAAATAGTGTCAATTGAAATACAATAAATGAGGAAAATAAAACGACCTTAACAGAACGCCACCAATGAGGCCGTTACAGCAAATACAGTAGTATACAGCAATTTAAAAAAATACAGTAAGTCTCTGTATGTGGGGTATGACATCACAGAAAATTCCCATGATGCAATGGTTATTTACAGTTATTTACTGCAAAGGGAATTTGCAGTATTATACTGGGTGATATACAGTTAATAACTGTAGAAATCACAGAAATGTCTAACAGTGTAGTTTTCAATGTTTTTAGCAAAACAGAACATTTGTTTCGATGTATAGTACTGTGGATATAGAAAGCACTCTGAGTTTTCCACAAGCATCCTAAGCCTAAGTAGATTGTAGGACCGTTGCCACAGGTCTCTACGATCAACTTAGCTCAGTGTACTTTTGAGAAACGCAGCCCTGGCCGGTTGCACCAGCCGGACGTACACCCGGTTGTAGGACTAGGCTGGACGCAAAATGCGTGCATAGAATGTATACCTGTTGCACCATCTCGGCGTAGTGCTACGTCTGAGACTAAATCTTACGCCTAGTCAAAGGTAGGCATAAAGTGAAAAGTCACGATTTGCTCGGACATGATTCGTTTATAATTAATTATCGCAGACGTCAACTGCAACGTTTATGGTCTTTTCGGGCAGGATAATGTGGCCTATAAACCATTATTATGGGGGAGGGGTCAAGCAACACAAGCGAGCAACGCGGAAACTTTGCGCAGGTGTTATAAAAGTGAAAGTAAACAAACAAACAAACAAACAAACAAACAAAAAACACCTACGGCTAACACTGCATTAACGGCACAAATTCTCTCAGAGACAACGAGAGACGAATCTACTTTACCATGCTGATAACGGTATATAACTGTCTTAAATTATTCCCTTAATATTTCTATTCGACATCTTGCTGGGACAGTATAAACGCTTGGAAATACTTAACGTCTTTAATTCCTCTCATCATTTGCAGCGTTCCTGCCATCCAATAATCGCAGTAAGTTTTGTGTTTACTTTTTAATCAGAAATGACGAATCAGTTTTCAAATTCTGTCAGTTCTATCACAAAATACAATTTATAAATCTGGTTTTTCAGCCACAGAAAGACGTCTTTAGGCTAAAATGCACAATTGTCACGTAAATTCACATTTACCTCAGGAAAGACATTCATTGTACACAAAATCGATAGTTAGCTAAAAAAAAAAAAAATCTGTAAAGAAGCGTTGTATTACATTCATTATATTTTACTTAACCTGCCGCCTTTATTTTTAGTGTTAGTCTGAAGAAATATGGGAATGTGCAGGGAGAACTCAGATACAAAAACGTGGACTTGTTAGGAAATATTTAGTTGATGAAATTATTTCGCGGTGGGTTCACTTGTTATAATGTCTTGAGCAATACAGTTTTATATTAGTTGTAGCCATTGCAGCGTGGAGGTCGTCTCAGCTATCACTGCGGGAGAATGTGTTGGCGTGGACGCGCATCGTCTACGCTGGGCGTAGTTGCGACCGTAGTTTGGTGCAACAGGTGTAAATATTTATCGTAACGCAGGATGTTGCCAAGCCCAGCGTAGGGCTTACACACAGCTTTTTTACGTCTAGCTGGTGCAACCGGCCCCTCATGCCTACTATTGCTATGGTTACCTCAGACGAACGCGACTTCTGTTCACCAACGTCTGTTTAGTGCGCTCTGACTAGCTTGAAATCCAACTTTCTATAAGGTTTTGAAAACGCAATTTAAACTATATTCGAGCACCCAATCCCAAAAGTTTCCCTAGATGGGGAATTAGAGTATAGGTTTCCAGAAGACGTTGCGACTTTGTCTTATCGGTGTATTCAATAACCAACCACAAGATTTTAAGTATTTTTTCAGGATTTCTACAAAAAGACCTCACACAGTTACTACCCTTGTGCGCATGAGCTAAGAACAAAGCAGTACAGAGTGTGATAGAGTCCCTGGCCAAAACGAGCGTTGGGATGCGCAGGACTGAGCACCTCTATCACGATGGACATTGGATGGATTTAATTCCGTCATAACAGTGCAATATATGTTCATTAGAAACTGTTTTGTTACAAATCTGAAGAGGGAAATATGCAGGCGCCATTATGGTTCAGCACTCTGGACAGCGCACCCGAGTGCCTGATCCGACTTATTACTGGAGTTATTTTTATCTCTACGTGTTTAACAGACGAAGGATCATGCAACTGATAACTTATTCACCACAAACGGGGGAAAATACATCGCAAAAGGACTTCTGAAGTGAGAAATGGACTTTGCGGAAATTCTGTTTGCTTTGTGCATCGTTGTGATTGTGATTGTTTCTTTGTTGTCGAACTTACTGGTGTTGGTATGTTTCATTCACAGCAGCGAAATACGGCGCCAGGTGCCAGGGGTCTTTACCATGAACTTGTCATTTTGCAACATACTGATTTCTGTCCTGAATATGCCGTCCACTTTAGTTGGGATTGTAAAGCACCAGCAGCCTTTTGGGCACTGCCTCTGTCGCACGCTCAGCTTTCTGGATACCTTTTTGACAGCCAACAGCATGCTGAGCATGGCAGCACTCAGTATAGACCGCTGGATCGCCGTGGTTTTTCCGTTGAGTTACTCCAGCAAAATGCGCTATCGGGACGCGCTGGTCATCGTGTGTTATTCGTGGCTCCACTCGTTCACATTTTCACTCATTCCGCTGCTTTTTTCCTGGTTTGACTACAGTCCCATTTACGCATCCTGCACGTTGCATTTGAGCCAGGAGAGCGCACGGATTCAGTTTACTGTGTTTACCATCGTCTTTCATGCCACCAGCTTCATGCTCTCGCTCGTGATTTTGTGCGTTACATACTTAAAGGTTTTAAAAGTTGCACGTTTTCACTGCAAGAGGATTGACATTATAACCATGCAGACCCTCTTCTTACTGGTAGATATTCATCCAAGGTATTTATGACCATTTACTTTAAGTAAGCAGGGGCGTTTGCGCAAAATTTCCCATTGTAACGTAAGTGTTATTAATATTTGTAAAACTCCTTTGTAGTGTTAAGCAGCGCTGTATTGCTGAACAAAAGAGGAGGAAACAGCGCGCTACTAAGAAGATTAGCATTTTCATTGGCTCTTTCATCATCTGTTTCGCCCCTTATGTCATCACAAGGTATGTAGCCTACTGTTTTAAGCTTAACATTTTACAAACCATTTGGTATAAACACTATGGACTAATCTGGGAAGAACTGTTTATCATACAGTATGGTACACATATCTAAAGATATTAGTATAAGGCTAATGTGAGACGCAACGAAGCAGTTTGAAACGTTGAATAATGTTTAATTGTGCATTATGGCTCAGTTGTGCATTCTGTAAACCCTAATGCTGTCTTTACTTATACAATCAAGTAATGTTGACTAAACATTACTTAAAATTTTGCATTTTGGACCTATTACTTAAAAATATGAGTTCATTTAACTTATTTACTATCAAAATGCATAAACTTAAGATTTCAAGTGTTGTGAGCTCAAAATCATGATTAATCATTTGGAAAAAAAAAAATCATTTTAAAAAGTCATCTTGAATGTTGAATTTTCAATACAACTGAAATATTTGAGAGAACATCACATAAGTTGACTTCATAAATTAATGTTGCTTTTCCTGAAAAGGTTTTTTTTTTTTTTTTTTTTTTTTTTTTTTTTAATACTCACCATTATAGTGAATAGTGTTACTTTTGGTTGGGCACTTGGAACTTTGTTTATATTACTATTGTTTTCTTTCTGTTGTTGCAACAATGCAGCATGAAATCAGAGTTCTTTGATTTCAAAGAAAGAAAAGTAATAAATAGATTGCTTTTAGAAGGTGATCTATATTCTAATTAAATCATTAGGTTTTTTAGGTAATTAAATCATGAGTGTTTTTCATGCTAATTAATGATTTTACAATTTTACTGATTTTCTTTTTTTTATAAACACTATAAGAAGCTTTTAACTGCGTTTATATAATCTTTTAATATTTGGAGTGATGTGCGTGAGTCACACACAGACTTCAACATTCAGCATGTGAATCACAACAATGGTAACAACTCAATTTTATTTATTTTTATTAACTATCAATAACCATTTTATGAGCTTTTTTTGTTTGTTTTTTGTTGTGCTACTACTGACATGACTTGCAGTCAAATATAAGAACATTGTTTAACAGTTTTAAGTTACATTTTCATGTTGAGTTAACTTAAATATATAAGTACACTTAAAAAAATGAATACCAAGTGAACACAATCGTTTAAGTACATTAAATAAGTGCTAAGTTTGTTGAACTGAATGATTTAAGTACAGTCTACAAAACCGCCAAGTTAAATAAACTTAAATATGCAAGTTTTGGAAGATTCCATTACTCAATTAAATTGAGGCAACGAGTTTACTCAATCAATTTAGTCCAATTAACTTATTAGGGTTTTCAGTGTACTTAGTTGCTTGGTTAAACAAATGTTTTGCTATTGAAAAGTAAGAAAGTGCCTCTAAATGACATCATTTAATTGAGTCGTGATATTTACAAGAAAAACAAGACAAGAAAAAAAAAAAAAAAAAGCTTTCTAAGAATAGCTCTTGTGCGCCAGAGGTGACAGGAACATAAACACCTTTCACTCAGGTGATTCGCTCACGATCTTGTAAGAACGATCTAAAAACTATATTTTTCTTCTCTGTTTTATTTACTTTTCAGTGATCCTACACTGCTGTGTATCTGTAATACCTACTATCTTATTTTCCCTTCAAATGAAATGGTGTGGCATTAGGTTATCTAATTATTTTATGCCTTTTATGCCTTTAGTGCCTTTTTTGATGGCTATTTTATATAATTTTATATTTATATTTATATAAATATATATTTATATATTTTATATTTATATAATAATTTAATTGATTCATTCATTGATATTATATCTATATTTCATATTGTGATAATAACAAATACATACAGTCATTATGCCATTACATTTATGCTAAAAAAAAAGATTCAAACAACAAATGTTACTTTTAATGGCTCAATGAACAGTGCTGTTTACCAGAAGATTTACTGAAAGAGTGATTAATGCCTAATATGAAGTAGATGGTAAGATGGGGGAGATTTGCTTTTAAATTGTAACATATACGTTCAGCATGTCAAGAGTGATGATGATGAATCAGCCAGTGTGGTATTATAGAAAATAAATAGAAACAGTTTTCATTTAGTTGTTATGACACAAAATGTAAAATATTAAGATAATTTATCATTTTATTATTCCATTTAATCATATAATCATTTATACTGATTTAATATATATAATAATTTAATTGATTCGTTCAATTGATTAATTCATTGATTAGTTATTATTAATTAATTAAGATTTTATATTATTTTTCCATTTTTGTTTAGTTTTATGATGTGTTGTTTCAGGGCATATTTGTCTTCATAAATAAGAGATAACAGGATGTCTTCTATTTTGAGGTTTTTAACGTTACAGGACATTGTTGTGAAGCAGTAATTTTCTATTGCTATTCCTTTGAGTATAATGACACTTGTTGGATTTGTGCTAGAGCATTGAAACACACGCAGCTAAGATTATTTAATAAACTATGCTTCTTTTTTATTATCATCACTTTGTCTCCTCCTTCTGCTTTTATCTGACTTTATTCAGTCAGCCTGATAGAAGACTGTTATTACAGTTTTGGGTAGCAGATAAAACACTGGTTTTAGGTAGTCTTGGGGCATCCGGGGCTGGATCTGATATTTTTGGCATGAAGGCATGATGTAACAGTATAAATGATTTTGCAATAACTTTATATTTTTTTAAGTGTCTCTTTTGTAAAATATTATATCAACTATTCTACTTAAAATTTAATTTGACAATTTAGTTGAATAATTGAATAACTGGTGACAGTAGAATCCCAGTAAAAGAGGCACATCTGAAAGGTAAAACCATTCTATTACTTATATACAAGCATTTGAATATTTATATATTTAATTGCACATATTTTAATTGAGGATATGTCATAATAGCAATACTATTCATGTAAATTTAATTACTTCACTCAATTAAAAACATCACGCAAGTTTTTATAAAAACAATGTCTAAAATATATGTCTAATTCATGGAAATATTAAATAATAACCCCTGGGATTACAGTAAACATTAAATTTAAAAACATGTCACTTGGGGCCTTCTGTGCCAGTTCTGAGGGGTCAATGTAATTTTTTTCCAAATAAAATCTATTTTTACTCAGCTTTTGCTCCACAAATCCTAAAACACCGATGCGTAAACAAATCCCTCATTAACAACTAAACACACACACACACACACACGCGCACACACACACAATCTTAATATTTAACATTATGCAATGTCAAAGATCACAATTTACCAGAGGCACACAATTAGATCACTTAACCTTAAAACTGTTTAGACTGACTACTAAATGTTGATAAAAAGATGAAATGACAAAATAAAAAAAGAAGACGAGATTTTACACAGAGGGACATTTTACACCATCTTATCCTATAATTAATGCCAATCAGTTTTGTGAGTGCTTAGCACACAAAAAAAGATATTAATTAATTAATAAGTCATGGTAAATAATTACTGAGTTGTGTTTTAATGTGGCTCTTGCCTGGATGCTGTCAGCTATGATGTTAATGGAATCATCTCCTTTTCCAAGGTTGACGGAGCTGCTTCCCTTTGTAGATGTCAATCGGTATTGGGGTATTGTCAGCAAGTGTTTAACATACAGCAAGGCAGCTTCAGATCCATTTGCCTACTCCCTCCTGCGGCAGCAGTACAAGAAGGTGTTGGTAACAGTGTCCAATCGCTTGTTGAAGCGTGATTTATACCCTTCCTCTGGACACAGCAGCTCTATGGACACAGAGAATGACTACAGTCTTCAGAGAATCAGCTAAACGTGAAAAATGTGAATGACCAATTCTTTGATTTGAAAGGTCTGTGTGAATTCCAAGTGTGTGTGTGTGCACTTGTACAGCTGTTTTTGTGAGGCAGTAGGGTTGGTTTGAGTTTTAGAAAGTTAAGACATTTTAACCGGTCCTCACTTTCTGAGACCCCTTTAAAGACCTGTTTGAGGGTCCAGACTTGGTTTTAGGGATCAGGTTATAATTGGGTAAAGGTTAGGTTTAGGGTGAGTGTTTGGGTGAGGCACTAAGACCAAAATGACAAGTAAGTTGTGCTAACCTAAATCCAAGTTGAAACAACCTAAATCCAAGTTGAAACAACATAAATTTAGTGAGACCAACAAATGTTTAGTTGTTTAACCATTTAACCATTTAACCATTTAACCAAGTTGTGCAAACTGAATGAAAATTGGCTCAACTAAGCATTTTGTTAAATCAACTTATATTTTTAAGGTAGCCAGGTTACTCTTTCAAGAATAGTTCATCTTACTTGTTGTTACGTTCATTCAACTGGCTGAACTATGCAATTTGCCCACACAACTAAGTTTAAATTTATAATTACAAGTTGTATAAACTGAATAAAAAAATGGCTAAACTAAGCATTTTGTTGAATGAACTCATATTTTTAAGGCAGCCAGGTTACTTTTTCAAGAATAGGTTATCTTACTTGTAATGTTAAGTTCATTTAGCTGGCTGAACTATGCAATTTGCCTATACAACTTAGTTTAAATTTATAATCATAAGTTGTGCAAACTAAATAAAAATTGGCTAAACTAAGCATTTTGCTGAATCAACTTACATTTTTAAGGCAGCCAGGTTACTTTTTCAAGAAAAGTTCATCTTACTTGTAATGTTAAGTTCATTCAGCTGGATGAACTATGTAATTTGCCCATACAACTCAAGTTTCTATTTACAACAGTATTGCAGAAAATAGCCTCGTGGACACTGAAGAACATGCAGAAGGATATTTTATTTGAATTCAAAATAGACAGCCTCCTACTTAGTATTACTGTGTTTAGTATTAAAACAACCTAACTTTAAAAAACATAGATGAACATTCACATTTCAGTTCTGTGTGACAACTGCAGTAAATTTTTACATTCCTTTCACTAATGCACATTTAATCAAAAGAACAGATTAGGGATTTTAAATTTCCCAGCTCAATATAAGTCAGAGTTCAGGACATGCATTAAAGTACATAATTTTATTTTATTTTAATTTTTTTTAAAAGAGAAATAAAAAGAGAAAAAAAAAAGTGTTTTGTACAAAGTGCAAAAACCAACAACAACAACAACAACAACAACAACAACAAAAAAACAAAATCAAACAAACAAACAAAAAACAGCCTACTTCTTGCAGAGTAGCATGTTGCGTAGCCTGTAACAACACTAAGAACAGCTGCTCCCACCAATGTTCATGAAAAATGTTTGGAGAACGTCAAAAGTGTGCTTCATGTGTTTTGGGTAATCAATGTTAATGATGTAAGGAAGACCCATCCAAAGCACAAATGCTTTCAGGACGTCACAGATATCGGTGAGGTCAAGGCGCTCTTCCAAAATAATGGCGACTTCAATGGTTTCTTTTGGAAGCATTTCCTATTGCTCCTCCTCAGTCACAATCAAGATGTCCATTTCACTATGCCCTTCACTAATACTTCAATTTCATGAGATGGCTGAAAAAACAACAAAAAAGGAATTAATTCTTTACATGCAAATATAATAATTGAATTAATATAGAATAATACTGTACATTACTTAAACTATAGTAATACATTCTTTTAAAAATATTTCACAATAATAACAACAACAACATCAACAAGCAGCAATTAAGTGGTAAAGTAAAAAAAAAAAAAAAGGCACAGGTTACATGAGCATGGCTGGGAGTATCAGACCAACTGCAACAAGTACTTTAATTTCCAGAATATAAGGGTGTTTCTACACTAGCACGTTTGGTGTGCACCAGGTTCAGTTGATGTTAGAGTTTGGTTCATTTGGATGGTGTGAACTCTTAGTTCTTCCATTGTTTATCTGACACTGTAGCCATTAGGGATGTGTGAGACTAGCTGCCAAAATTCTACCACTGCTAGTCGATGATGAAAATACCAGTTGTTTAATTTTTTTTTACATTATTGGCACATTCTCACATGTTTTGCTTTATAGTTTTACAAAGACTATATTCAAAGTACTGTCACTTTAATGTTACATTTTACATAAATATTTACTAAATATTTTGTAAATTATCAGTCTTGGCCACACGTTCACAAGAGTTTCACAACACTTGTGTGTGCTTCTGATGCAGGAGTCAGCATTCTGATGTAGAACGTGCATACTGTAAGTACTGTGTAAGATTGCATTGTGTCAATAATTGTCCTCACAAAGATAGATGTACAGGGTTGCATGTGTGAGAAAGAATGTGGCTGTGTGGTCACAGTTGGTGGTGTTAACCACTCTGTTGTAACCAGAATGTAAACAGGAGCACCAACAAATTGCAAAGCATAAATATACACACTTACTACACAGGCTGCAGAGTAACTTTACATCACATTTGGCTTGACATTATGGTGCATTTTATGCTGTGGTCTATACTTTTGGTCTAATGTGTCCCCTGCTAATAAGAGTCAATTAAGAAGATTTTGTTACTTCAGTGCACCCAAGTATCTGGTCACTGGACATTGACACACTTTCCCCCAGTTTCTACAGACAAGGTTTAAGCTTAGTCTCAGACTAAAATGTAAGTCTGAGCTGTTTCAACTGAAAGAAACTTGCATTGATTGATTTTGAAATATATCAGGGCCCTTGTTTTGTCTCAGGATGTACACCAGTAATGTTTTTTTTCTAAGGTATGTTTATAAAAATCACTTTAATGTCCCAATTGAACTATGGCCTAATCCTGACTTAGTCTAAGCCCTGTCTATGAAACCAACCCCTGATGTCATGTTTTAGTATTCAACATTAGAGACAGAACAGCCAAAGCTAAAAATTTCTCTTGTACTAAATTTACTAGATTTCTCAAAATGTACTAGATTTCTCAAACAGGTGTTCATAGTACTAGTACGTTGTTCTGTTTCATAGAATGTTGTGAGTTGTTTTTTAAAGTGACTTTGTTAGACTTTTGATGTAGATACTTTGCAAAGGATAAAGGAAATGCTTTATACAGCAGTATAGTGCCAGATTTATTACCATTTGTTCAATTAACTGTTTTGTGAAAATGGTGCAATAAAGATAAATGTATAAATAACAAAGTAATAAATAAACATACAAATGGAAAGTTGCATGCTATTTCACTAAATTAATGGTCAAATGACTTTGTTAAAATCATTAAATCAATGCTTGAACGGAATTTTTTTAAACAAGTTCAAGTTTATAGATAACTATAACTATATAACAAGTGTTGGGGGTAACACATTACAAGTAACGCGGGTTATGTAATCAGATTACTTTTTTCCCCCAAGTAACTAGTAAAGTACTTTTTCATTTACTTTTTCAAATAAGTAACGTGAGTTACTTTTTTTCCCATTTATTGATTGAAAGCTCTCTTGTCCCCATGTTGAGAGAAATTGGGAGTAAGATGTTACTTTTGTTCTAGAATACTTGTGAACATGCACTAAATAATCTCACTCACGAAAAAAAAAACTGATTCAATATTCCTCAGAATTAATAAAAACTGTGAAATGCAACGTAAAATATGATGCAAACCTGCAATAATTAAATATTTAAAGTAATACAGATATTCTTTATGTATTTAATCACATTGTATTAACCAGTGTCTTTGCTGCTGGCCTTCAATGATCCAGTTTAACCATACTAATAAGCAAAAATTACTTGAGATAAACTAATATTTGATCTTTTTTTTATTGCTGAAGAGTGTTGAACTTTCTTCTTTTGCTTTCAGCTGTACAGACATGAATTTACTTTTCCTTTCAGCCTGAGGCTTTTGGTGTGAAAGGGCTTTTACATTTGCCAAAAATAGAATGTTTAATATTAAAAACAAACAAGCAAGTCCTGCTCAGATTTAAAAAGTAACGCAAAAGTAACGTAACGCATTACTTTCCATATAAAGTAACTAAGTAACGTAATTAGTTACTTTTTTAGGGAGTAACGCAATATTGTATTGTAATATTTTTAAAAGTAACTTTCCCCAACACTGTAGATAACTATTTAATTACATTTTTGGGACCTATTAACATTAAAAATTTTTTTTTTTTGATCTTCTGATAATAAAGAAAGAACAAATTGTGTCTTTCAAAACAAGCATCCAAAAAAACACAAGAAACATGAAAAATTGAGAAGAGATGAAACATTCAAAAGCCAGTTTCTGGGTTATGCAGAACAGCCATTATTCCAAGGCAGGAAGGCATCAAGGAACGTCCGATTTCAAATTTCAAGTCTCCGGAGGTACCTTCTTTTGATCGAATTTTGAAGTCAGCATAGATGTATCCTTCGCTGCCTTCAATTTCCCACAATCCTGTGCGTGTGCGTCATATAGGCTATCCACAAGTTTCCGGGCGGCGCTACTGTAAAAAAGAACGTGGGTACAACTTCCGGTGAGGCGGCGGGCCTAGTATACCAATGGTATTTTGTGTGCATTTAACAAAGAGGCTAAGTGTTTTTTAGAGCATTGTTTACTTTGTAAAGATGCACACCTTTATGAGAGATGCCATTACGTTCTTATGGACAACATATGCTTTTCAAATTTGTGTTCCCACATCATTAGCAAGTTTGGATCGCTAAATCTTGAATGACTGTCAACTAATGCAATGACATTTGACATTTGAGACATCAGAACTTGTGTTAAAGGCCATGCCAGATGAAGCCTCGATTCGAGGCTTGTTAACGTAGAAATCCCTTTCGTAGAAGCCTCACTTTCTGTCCAGTCGTGTGCGCGATTCACTTTGCGTGTCCTAATGTTCGACCCCCAGATCTTACTTTGCGAGTACATTTTCATTGGGACCTATTTAATAATTACATTTTTAAATGCCCAGTCATACGAGTAATATGAAGAATACAAATTATTTCAGGAAAATTAAATATATGCCATATGCAATTAATATATGTGTACATTATTTTTTTTTATTACATCATATTGATATTCATACTGGTATTTAATGGCACTGTTCAAAGGGTAAATTAATTTATCAGAGTCAGAAATTAAACAAACAAACACACACACACGCGGTTAGGCTTTTATTTGTGCATATAACATGGACCGATCTATGGAAATTGTGGCGAATGCTTCTGCCGGCGGAGCTTTAGTCTTTTGGCTGCTTTATTTTTTACTAACCACCAGATCGCGCTGTTTTCGACACTCTCAAAGCTTTGAATCTTTTCCCGAAACAGTCAGAGGAAAGCCTCGGTGCTTAACGAGGCTTCATTTGCCCGTCACTGCTGTCAACCGTTGAATGAATGAGTGTCAGGTCCCGCTTGTTTACTTTGAACCAGAAGACGCTCCCACTTTTGACGCAAGGCCTCATGGGGCATAGGAAACTTGTGGATATAAATAAAGATATTCTGGTGAAATTAAATTTGTTACTTTATATAATAGATGAGATCTTGACCATGATATACTTTATAAATAGTATTAGTGTAAAAAGCACAGTTTGTAATAATAGTATTTTATAAAATGTTAAAAGGGTTCAAATGAGTAGTAAATAAGAATAATATTTACAATATACTACCAATAATAATGAAACAGCCACAATAACAATGACCTGTTCTGCAATAATACTTGCAAGTGCTTTTATTTTTTAAGCAAAATATGCCATTTTCTGCCGTGTTTTCTGATGCACAGACCTTCAATGACAATGACACTGAGGTCTTTATGTATTATTAAATCATTTATACATAACTGTATAAGATCGTTTTTTCTACAAAATGTACAACTTAACCATTAGGTAACCTAGCAACGACTTCGCCCTTACAAAAATATCCAGTGGTAATCCTGTGGTACTGGAACAGTACAACATAAATTTACCACACAACAAATGAGCATAGCTAAATATGACAGGATTACCACAGCACTTTCTGTTGTACAGTATCCCAACCCTGGTGAAAAAAACAGCATATGCTGGTAGGTATGTTTTGATGCTGGAATGCTGGTTAGGTAGGTTTTGATGCTGGTTTAAGCTGGTCCTTTGCTGGTTTATGCTGGTCCTTAGCTGGTTTATGTTGGTCCTTGACCAGCAACATGACCAGCAAAAACCAGCAAAGGACCAGCTTAAACCAGCTAAGGACCTTCATGTATTGGTTTTTCCCATTGTTCTTATGGCCTGTCCAGGTCAGGTTCCAGTTAAAAAGTTTGACATGGACAAAGATTCTTCCGTGAAATGTGTGTGTATATGGAGAAGACTTGCATAACAAGAGAATTAAGATGGCGACTGGTGAGCCAACCCCAATTGTGAATTTCATCTCTCTTTTTTTTTTTTTTTTTCCTGAACTGAATTGGATGTTTTTTTTCTCCCTCTCTTTACATTACACACAAACAAAGTTTATTTCAGACAAACTGAACTTTATTAAATTTATATTGTTTAATATTTTAGTGTTCTGCGTTATGATGTGATTTTGCTTTGCCTTGAGAACAACAAAGTTATTCTTTTGCCTGTGAAGGAAAAAAGGGTTAATAAGAGAAAAAAAAAAAAATTACCTTAATTACCTAAACTAATCATCCAGCCCAGGTGGAATTAAACTAATTTTGAAAAATGGAAAAAAAGGGAAAGTGTGTGTTTTGTTTACCTTTTCTTATTTTTTGGCTAACCTTTTGTTATTATTATTATTATTATTTTGTGTGTGTGTGTGTGTGTGTGTGTGATCTATCCATTATCAGTGCTTTAGAAATTTTTTGCACTAATGCTGTGTGCTGCACAGATCACCTCCTATGTTGTTTACAATGTTACTGCAGGTTGTACAACATACAATGAACAATGTCTATATCAGGGTGAGTTTAAGCAAACTGCAAGTATTATCTGATAGTAAAACAAATACAGTGGAAAATGTACCTTTAGAATTAAAAAAATAATAAAAAATATAGCTGCAAGCAGCGATGATGGGTCCTCGCCGCCAGTGCATCCGCATCCCTGGTGCCATCAGAAAAACGGTGCCCAGCGGGCACATGCATTAACAGTATCCCTGTAGCAGTTTGGATTGAAGTGTCACAGCAATGAAAGGGTTAAAATCAAAGTGCTGTTAAGTCATTCTGACACAATGAGAAGGAGATAGGTTTAGAGTTGAAAAGATTCCTTATCCTATGAGGTCATCTTGTGTTCATCCTTGGTATTACAGTCTTCATCTGCCAGTTTACAAGTGTGATATTTCAAATGTTTTTGCAGCCTCTGAAAACATGATAAACACATTTCCTAAGAATGACTTGTTTTTCATATGTAAAAAGTTGTGAAGAGTTAGGAAAATGCACTTTAAATGCACTCTGTCTCTCTCAGTCTCTCTCTCTCTCTCACACACGCGCACACACACACACACACACACACACAGCCACTCGACTACCCCCAGTCACACTTACATACACACATACACAGACTTAAGCCCATCCCCCGACACAGAGTTAGAGTGAGAGAGTTAGAGTGAGAGCAGATGTTTAATAGTTTTTTAATTTTCTATTTTTTGTTGATTATTTTATATCGATGGAAGTAAGCATTTATTTCTCAGAATGACTAGTTCTATGTATGTAAAAAGTTTTGAAGTGTTTGGATGCTGCATTTTAAAATTATGGTTGTGTTTTTTACTGCTACTTTAATAAATCACCATAAATCAACCGTTCAAGATATCCTAAATCCGCTAACAATTTAACATCTTCAGTAAGTTGGCATCATGTTGACAAAGTTTGGTGTGAACTACTTATTCCTTCTTGGAGGAGTATGAATTTATTTACAGCCTGATTTTTCCAAAAATCCACATTCAAATCAAAATAGCACTTTTACACAAAATAGACTTCTTGTTGGTCGCAGCTAATGGGTGTAAATTAGAAAGTTATCTGGCTTGATGAGACCAATAT
>NW_026127855.1:0-15944 GCF_022985175.1 Labeo rohita | reverse complement strand
CATCACGTTATGGGGACCAAATGTCCCCACAGGATAGGAATACCAGTAAATTTTGACCTTGTGGGGACATTTGTGAGGTCCCCATGAGGAAACAGGCTTATAAATCATGCACAATGAGTTTTTTTGAGAAAGTAAAAGTGTGCACAGTCTCCTGTGAGGGCTAGGTTTAGGTGTAGGGTAGGTGTAGGGCGATAGAAAATCCGGTTTGTACAGTATAAAACCATTACGCCTATGGAATGTCCCCATAAAACATGTAAACCCAACATGTGTGTGTGTGTGTGTGTGTGAAAGAGAGAGAGTTAGTGAGCGTGCCTGTGTGTGAAATTTAAACTAACAAACTCGTTTTTCTATCTACTTCAAACTAATTTAAACTTTAAACTACTTTAAACTATAAACTACTTTAAACTAACTTAAGCTAACTTAAACTAATTTAAACTTTAAGTTTGTCTCGACAAACTTTTTTAGCAAACGGCAAGAAAATTAGAATTCTTCCTCATGGCCAAATGCAGAAACATCCTCCTGAGTTATCCCTCTAACTGAGCAGTTTATTCTTTAGAGAGTGAACCCTGGAAGTGCACATCTCAGACCCGATTCCCATGAACAGGCGCTGAATCACCTCAAAAGTATATTTCATCTCTTTTGGATAGTCAAGGTTCAGCATGTACAGCAGGCCCATCAGGTTCACAAAAGCATTGGGTACATCACCAAGATGACGCATGACAATCTTTTCCTCAATGACAATGGCAACATCGTTGTAGGAAACTGGAAGGGGCTCTTTCACATCTTCAACAACCAAAAGGATTCCAATCACCATTCCTTTGATGAAGTCCTCCCCAGGATCTGTTGGCTTCATGCAAAAACAAACAAAAAAAAAATTGCCTGTGCTTTAGACATGTTTGGCTATATAGTGTATCCACACAGAGGATGCCTGAAATGATGTGTAACCATGCCCATTGTGAACTAGTTTTTGTATCAATAAACATAATAAACATTTTGCTGCTTACCTCACATCTCTTCATTAATGTAGAAGGATTTTCCTTCATGTACCATGGCAGTCCCTGCAAAGCTGCTGCTCTCTTCCTTTGGTTTGATGCCTGCAAAAACACAATACGTGAATTCAGCTGATATCAGAACTCTGATTTTCTGATTATCAAATGCCTATCCAAGTACATTAATTAGAGGTTTACTGTCTGTCATAATCTACATCTTGGTCCCTCTCCTCAGTGGGGTTGCACAATTAATGTGGACCACAACTACAACAAATATGCACTTACATCCTTGTCGAGACTCTCCATTAAGGATGTCATGTCTTGAACTTCCTCGAAGCGCTTCAACCGGAATAACTGAAGAAGTTTATGCAGATGGCTGTCCAGACCCTCATAGAATTTATTGATGTCCATTGAAGTGAGCCTGGTGAATTCCTTGGCGATCTATGTGGAGAAGTAACATTACAGTTTTAGTTCAAGTTAAAAGTCACCTAAATGTTCACATTTCAGCACTACAACTGACATGTTGTCAGACATGTGACGTACAGCGGAGACCTGTCTCAAGGTGCATATTTCATTAATATTAACTTCAACCTCAACGATCTGTGTCCTCAGATTGGCTTGTGTGACAGGTTATTGAGTTTTATTAATGTTTACATCAGACTGATATGTCAGTGCTTTGTTGTCATGATAATTCATACATGCTAAGTAACAAGGCTGTAAGTTTAACAAATCAGTATGTACTACTATGATTTAAGTAGTTAAATAAAAATATGTAATTCATATCAGTTCAAGCATTATTTCATATCATAACATATAGGAGTGGCCTACAGGAAATATCAATTTATGTCTAATGTGTCAAATATTCTGTTAGTCATAACAGAGCAAGTTATTGCTTGCATCTCTTGATTAAAAAAGATTAAATATTTCCATGTTTTTATATTCTCGGCCACATCAGAAGTCATCAAATTAGTCATAAGTTGAATTGTTGAGGGTGTTTTTACTGTTATCAAATGTAAAAATGGGTCACGTTTGAGCCTCAACATTATTTAAGCGTTACATAAATGTTACTTAAACAATTTTTAATTTTGCTCCTAAATATTTCACTTTAGGAGCACATGTTCAACGGGAGGAATGTTAGCATAGAGCCCTGCAATATACACAATACAACATTACTACTTTGCTATGACTAAGAAAAAATGTACACATTTTACCTGTCTTTCAGTAAAAAGGGCAGGCCATCTGACTCTCATTTCGGCATAGAGCTCCTTTTCCATTGGCCCAAAAAAAAAACATAGACAGTAAAAGAAATGGACAGAGTGACGTCGTAGATTTCAACGGAGACCAGTGAAGTCGTTTTACAATTTCAGTCTGCGGGACCGTTCACCCCACCCCCACTGCTGCGCGTTGCCATGGATACAGAGTGTAACGGCACACATATCACTACACATGAAAACAATCACCTATCACTACGTGTTTATACCGCATCTAACTCAACATAAAAAATATAGTCCATACACTACGGCGGTGGTCAGTGTTTTTTTTTGCTATCTCGCTGTCTATTAATGTTGTGCCAGGTTGATTGAGTGCGAGCAAAGCTTCTTGTATGAGTCGCGACGTCATGTAAATTGGCGGGTTGACCCGGGTATAATGTTCCCACTGTTCACATATTTTTCCATAATAATAAGGACAGGTCTCGCACCGTTTCACTTGTATATTTGTATATTATCGGTGCCGAATACTTGTTAATGTCGAATATGAGGCTCAACCCTACATTAAATACTTGCTGTGAGTGTGACACTCCGGCGCTAACATGCTAACGTATTTCCAAAAAACGAACGAACATGAAATATTCATCACAGGTTATGTTTACGGATCATTTGAGACGGAGAGACATTAGACGACGCATGCACATTACCAACAGATGAACTAAGTTAAAAACAATTTTAAATGTACTTACTTGGACGGCTCGGCGCCGAGGAAAAAGATGACGGTCAGCTCGGATTTTCAAGAGTTGAAAATTGCGCGTGACGTCACTGCGGGCGCGTGCGTGTTGGTTGAAATGTCCACCTTGAACTATTTTCTGAAGTGAACTGAACGGATTATGAGTTTTTAATGAGTTTCCGCGCTTTTTTCAAGTTGAAGTTGTTGTAACTCTTCATACTTGACTTTCCCCCTTGCAAAAAACCCACGTCTGATCTCCAAGTGGCAGTCTGCGGGACCGTTCACCCCACCCCCACTGCTGCGCGTTGCCATGGATACAGAGTGTAACGGCACACATATCACTACACATGAAAACAATCACCTATCACTAGTTTTATACCTCATCTAACTCAACATAAAAAATATAGTCCATACACTATGGCGATGGTCTGTTTTTTGCTATCTCGCTGTCTGTTAATGTTGTGCCAGGTTGATTGAGTGCGAACAAAGCTTCTTGTATGAGTCGCGAGGTCATGTAAATTGGCGGGTTGACCCGGGTATAATGTTCCCACTGTTCACACATTTTTCCATAATAATGAGGACAGGTCTCGCACCGTTTCACTTGTATATTTGTATATTATCGGTGCCGAATACTTGTTAATGTCGAATATGAGGCTCAACCCTACATTAAATACTTGCTGTGAGTGTGACACTCCGGCGCTAACATGCTAACGTATTTCCAAAAAACGAACGAACATGAAATATTCATCACAGGTTATGTTTACGGATCACTTGAGAAGGAGAGACATTAGACGACGAATGCACATTACCAACAGATGAACTAAGTTAAAACAATTTTAAATGTACTTACTTGAACGGCTCGGCTCCGAGGAAAAAAAGATGGCGGTCAGCTCGGATTTTCCAGAGTTGATCATGGCCCGTGACGTCACTGCGGGCGCGTGCGTGTTGGTTGAAATGTCCACGACCTATTTTCTGAAGTGAACTGAACGGATTATTATGAGTTTTTAATGAGTTTCCGCGCTTTTTTAAAGTTGCAGTTGTTGTAACTCTTCTTGGTGTGTTGTAATGGGCAATGAGTTCTCTCAACTTGACAACAATAGTCCCTCTGACTAAAAGCCCAAATCATTTTTAACAGTGTAGGGGCTGCTTGAACCAGTGGTGGGAAAACAGTCAGGACTGCAACTGTCCATTTTGTAGACACATTTAATCAGATCTTGCTTCCAAAATAATAGAAACTATGGACACTTTGGAGAATACGAAGGACTATATTTGCCAGAAACATGAGAGACCTCTTGAGCTGTTCTGTAGAGATGATCACACACGTGTGTGTGCTTTTCACTGATGGAGTCCACAAGACTCACAACACTGTTCCCCTAGAGGAGGAGAGTAAAGAGAAAAGGGCAGGAGTTACTAACAGTGTTGAAACCTACTTGAATAACCTGATTTTAAATATTCCAACAAGGTCTTTTGTCAAAAGAGTGAAGAAACATGATGTTGTGTTCCTGTTTGTTTATAGGCTCAGCTGGTGAAGACACAGAAAGACGTGCAGCAGATGATCCAGGACAGAATCAAGAAGATTCAAGACATCAAACACTCAGCAGAACTCAGAAAAGTGAGCTCAAGATGTTCAGTGTTTGATTAATGATTAGTTAAAGCTAATTAAATAAGAGTAAAACTGTATTTTTTCAGAAAAGCACAAAGCGAGAAAAAGCAGCTCCTTTGGAGCAGATCCATTGAGAGCTGTCAGGCTGAGCTGCTGGAGATGATAGAGGAGAAGCAAAAAGCAACAGTGAAACAGGATGAAGAGCTCACTCAAGAGCTGCAGCAGGAAATCACTGAGCTCAAGATGAGAAACACTGATGTGGATCATCTCTTACATATTGAGGATCACCTCCACCTCCTACAGGTCAGTGTCTCTCTGTCTGCTCACATCACAGGACAACACTCACACTCCTCATGCTGAGGGATTTCTCCTCTCTCCTGCTGTAGATTGACCCATTCCAGTCCTCCACACACCAGGAACTGGTCTGAGATCAGTATGAACACTGATGTGAGTGTGGAGACTCTGAGGAGAGCTCTGACTCAACTGCAGGAAACTCTAGATGAGAAACTCAGTGAAACTGGTAGGCCAATACCAAATACAGCAAACAGATTATGTTTTGTAACTGTATTAAGAAAATTAGCTATTAGAAAACTGAAAATGGTCATTATTTGGTTCTAGGAATAAGGAAATTAATCATTAGATCATCATTCAATTAAATTAATCATTATCATCTGAGACACACACATCTCACAAAAATGTAAAGAATGATTGTTTGTCTCTACAGTTATGAGGATGATGCAGCAGCATACAGGTAATGTGTGATCTGTTCATAAAAATAGCATGTATTGTCATTTTAATATTTATTCTACCGAACACTTTTAAATAAATGAAGATCTTTGTATTGTGAAGATGTGATTCATATTCTCTGATCTCTCTCCCAGTGGATGTGACTCTGGATCCTGATACAGCTCATCCAAATCTCATCCTGTCTGATGATGGGAAACAAGTGAGACATGGAGACATTAAACAAAAGCTCCCAAACAACCCAGAGAGGTTTGATCACAGCTTCTGTGTCCTGGGAAAAGAAGGATTCTCCTCAAGGAGATTTTATTTTGAGGTTCAAGTGAAGGGAAAGACCGGCTGGATTTTAGGAGTGATCAGAGAATCTATTAACAGGAACGGACCGATCGTAATGAGTCCTCATGATGGATACTGGGTTGTGGGTCTGTGGAATGAGAATGAATATTGGACATGTACTGATTCCTATGTCCTTTTGTCTCTGAGAGGGAAACCGGAGAAGGTGGGGGTGTTTGTGGATTATGAGGAGGGTCTGGTCTCCTTCTATGATGTAGAGTACAGATCTCATATCTACTCTTTCACTAGTCAGTCTTTCACTGAGAAACTCTATCCTTTCTTCAGTCCATTACCCAATGATATACGTAAAAATTCAGCACCGTTGATCATCTACCATTTAATTACAATTAATAATTTTACACCAAAGGTGTGAAATGCACAATGAAGCATTGTGGATATACTAATCTAAAAAGGGTATATATGAATTTGTAAAAATAATGTTTGTAAACAATGATAGTCATTGTGTTTTTACCTCTGTTTTTAAACTTTGCAAATCTGGAGTAATTCTATAATTGTATATTATTCTACATAAAATCAAAATATGTAAATATTTTCACAGTTTGAGAATGTCCTATAAATTTGTGCAAAACAGCTGAATCACTAATATAACTTATGCACACTTGTGAAAACATGACTGATATACTGTAACTGTAAAGATAGAGATGCTAAATAAAAAGGTTTTACAACTGTTATTGCTGATTAGTTACAGAATAGTGCCGTTTGTAAAATTACTTTACTGTGAAGTTTGTTTTTTGTCCACACGTTGGAGACAACATACTAAATATTGAAGCTTCAAAAGCTGCAAAAGCTGTGGTGCAAAAGACATGGGAGGATCTGTGAAAACTGTAGGTCAGTGAGAACTTCAGTAAAAGTGCAAGTAATAAACAACACTTTTAATATGTCTTAAAAACAACCAGCTCCTTAATTGAAGTATTCTAGTGAATATGTTAACAAATGATATTCATTCGCAGGTGAGTTATGACAAAATTTTAATTTTTGGGTGAACTATTCCTTTAATTGTGTGGAGGATTTGACCGATATGGTGCAAGAAGTTACTAATACCATTGACTTTGTTGTTTGTTAACTAAATTTGTTGTAAAAGTGTAGGCTAACTTAAGATCTAAATCAGATAATAGGCCTATCCGACCATTCCAATCAGAAAATATACCTATATGAATAGAATAATTCTACATAAAATTATATGATGTTGCATAAAATTACACAACAAACAGGCATTAACACATCTGATATGATGCGCTTTTATTATTTTAACAACATAGGAGGAGCAACTCTATGACGTAATTGCAGATGAGGGCGGGCTTCCTTGAAAGTGAAACTAAACTGCTAATAAAATAAAAGTATACCTGGAAGCTTAGAATCTCTTTTAAAAACTAAATATTTGTAAAACATTCAAAGACGATTGTGAGCACATCTGATACTCACAAGGAGAGGTGGGGTAAAGAAATTATTACCAGACCTTCTTAGTGATATTTAGAAAGTAGTGAAAAGTAGTGATTTTTGAAAGTAGTTTTCCGCGTTTTTTCAGGCACTTGAAGAAGCATTCAGTTCCAGGCGGTGGGACAAGGCACACCATTCAGATCAAAAGGAAGATCGAAAGCGCTTATAGATGCACGAAACTTCTGTTAGCTTTAAGTAAGTACCTATTACCATCTGAATCCAATCACAGTTCAATTAATTTAATTTATAATCGAAGTGATAGGGAGAGGGAGGTGACGCTTTGCGTAAATTAAGTTACCCTAGCTCCCAGTTCTGGTAATTTTACTGAGATTTCCCCTTGCAAACTGTCCATTAACATTACAGACGTCCTGTGGTAAATTAACATTACTCCACCGGTGAAACCAGTCCAGTCCAAAGATTTACGTAAACACTTTTTAGCGAATGTATGTGTTTTTCTGAATCCAGCTTCTTATTCGCAGCTTCTTATTGACGCAAAATGCAAAAGTTTAGTTTGCGTCTGTCAGTGAAATACATAGGCCTACTGAATACAGTGAACAACTGCACTTCTTGGATTAGATAAGAAAATTACATTTCCGTATAGGCCTAATGAACTTGTATTCGATGATATGGCCATTAATTTAGACTTTTAGAAAATAACATTATGACATTAATATGTAAATACATGTGACCTATACATTAAACCAATTTGTCAACATAGCAGTAAACTAATAGATATTCTTAAAAAAAAATTACTTAGTGCTCTTTAGCAGTCATCTTTAGGCATTTTTACTGTATAGCTTTAAAGGAGAAGTCCACTTCCAAAACAACAATTTACAGATAATGTACCCACCTCCTTGTCATCCAAGATGTTCATGTCTTTCTTTCTTCAGTCGTAAAGAAATTATGTTTTTTGAGGAAAACATTTCCTCATAATGGACTGCTATGGTGCCCCGAGTTAAAACACTCAAAATGCAGTTTAAATGCAGCTTCAATGCGGTTGTAAACGATCCCAGCCGAGGAAGAAGGGTCTTATCTAACAAAACAATCGGTTATTTTCATAAAAATAATACAGTTTATATACTTTTTAATGTCAAAAGCTCATCTTGTCTTACACAGCCTTTTTTTCTAGTTCATGACAGTCAAGGTATGTCGAAAAACTTCCATCTCATGTTCTCCCTCAACTTCAAAATCGTCCTATATCGCTGTTTTACCTTTTTTGTTAAGGGTGTTTGATCATCTTTGCATGTTCACTTTGCAAACACTGTGTCTGTACTTCTGCAGCGATGTAGGATGATTTTGAAATGATTTTTGAAGTTAAGGGAAAAAATACGATTGGAGTTTTTTGACTTACCCTAACTGTCTTAAACCAGAATACACAGAGTTCAGGCAGAACAAGACAAGATGAGCATTTGAGATTAAAAAGGATTTCAATTGTATGTTTTTTTAATGAAAATAACCAATCGTTTCGCTAGATATAACCCTTCTTCCTTGGCTGGGATCATTTACAACCACATTTGAGATCATTTTAACTGCATTTTGGAAGTTCAAACTCGGGGCACCATAGCAATCCATTGTATGGAGAAAAATCCTGAAACGTTTTCCTCAAAAAACATAATTTCTTTATGACTGAAGAAAGAAAGACATGAACATCTTGGATGAGAAGGGAGTGAGTACATTATCTGTAAATTTTTGTTCTGGAAGTGGACTTCTCTTTTAACACCACTACATTGTACAACATGAGAACTGTATGGGAGACACATTTCATGGTGTGAAATTTATGTTTTCCTGACAAGGTGTACAGAGAAGCAGAGCAATGGCAGAATCTTTACCAACATCAGCAAAACTAAGACAGACGAGCAGGCGGAGCATCGATAACACCTCCATGTAAGTCAATCAAACTTTTCATTGTTAGTTTCTAGATTTGTCAGCTGACGTTGACAGAGGGAGTTTTACTTGTATCCCAGTCTTTCAATCTGATTTGTTGAACAGTGTTACAAGAGCATTCAGTCAATCAACGTTAAAACCACTACTGAGTTTGCTTGAAGACATGCACCATTCAGTTCTGCTTTGGCTTTGGTTGTACAACAAACTTTTGTCAGCGGAGCAGTATTTTATCCAAAATATGATTTAATGTTATTTAATGTAATGTGTAGATGTGAACTGCAGGTGATATATTTGAATTATTGCTCTTCTTTTTAGCAATGTCATCCTCCAGTGGTCCTCTGGCTGAGGAGCTTAAATGTTCAGTGTTGGAGAGACTCTTGACTGTCAGGTTCGTATTTGTAATAAGACGAGTGAACCCCCTGGGTGCTGGTTAGAGCACAATAGTAAAAAGGATAAAGAGACAGGTGCTTGGTTTAAACGTTGTATTAATATGGAATTATCAATTCCAGCCAGTAGAGGGATTAGTCTGGAGCACAAGAAATACAAAAGGATATAATAAATAATTAACAATGATTAAGCATATACAATAATAAACATCCACGGGTACATAAAGGCAGCTCAAACATACTAAATCCTGATTAATAATATTCCCAATGTAATATACAACTCAATTAAGGAAAATAAACCAAAGTTAACGGTTTTAAGCCATAAGTGATTATCTGACGTGATGAATCACTCCATATATGGGTGTAATCACGCCACATTAAACGTGATCGGTCCATTCGCATAAACAGCTTGAAAATATTAAGATCGCATGAGCAAATTACTAGAAATTAAGACGGTAATATACATCTCGATGAAGAGGAAATAGTGACACCTAGAGCTGCATTATTAAACTAGACTAACAGAAACAACGGCTACTGGCACGTCTATACATGTCCGGATGACGCAGTTATAAATAACTCACTACCGATCTCAATAAACACAAAATCAAAACAAACAGGCTTACTTGCAGGTCAGTGACTAACACCTCAAAGTAACAGCTGCAGGAAATAACGTGAATGAACTGGCATAAATGTCCTTTCAGCGATCGACTTAACCGATATAAACTTCAGCTGGCAACTCTGTGTATTCTGGAGTGCATCTGTGTCATGATCTGGGCTGTGGGGCTTCCCTCAGCCACCTGAGGTCGCTGGTTTCCCTGCACTGCACTTCCCTGATTGTACACCTGTCTTGTCATTAGCACTCATCTAAGCTCTCACCTGTTCACAATTACCTGGTCTATAAGAACTCTCATTTCCCACTACTCATTCTGGCTGCATTGTCTTCGAGTGTGTTTCTGTTCTGTTTATTTTTTGATCTTAGATTCCAGTTGTGTTGTGCCGTGTTGGCCTTTGGTTTATGTTCATTTGTGTTTTGTTTAATTAAAATCCCTTCCCTGCATTTGGACCCAGACCTCCTTTTGCCCGTGACAATCTGTCTTTTACTTAAGAAATATTCAGTAAAACACCCGACCTCAAGATCAACACAGCACTTAAACAGCTTGTGCAACTCTTTCAGGAAAAGTTCAGTCTGAGTAAATCTAAAGTTCTATGTGACATCTGTGATGAAGTAAATATGAAAACCCTAAAGTCCAGCCTGATGTGCCAGCAATCCTACTGTGAAACTCACCTAGAGTTTCATCAGAAACTGCATTCAGAGAAGCACCAACTGATTGACTCTGTGGAGAATATAAAGGACTATATATGCCAGAAACATGAGAGACCTCTGGATCTGTTCTGTAGAGATGATCAGACGTATGTGTGTGTTTTGCACTGATGGAGACCACAAGACTCACAACACTGTTCGTTTAGAGGAGGAGAGTAAAGAGAAAAAGGCACGAGTTACTAACATTAAAACGTAACTTAACTTTGCCAGAAAATCTAAAAAAAATGTCTAATTTCTAAGAGAATGACTTAATGTTTGGTCTGTCTAAAAGAATCAGTTTATGAAGACACAGAAAAACGTGCAGCAGATGATCCAGGACAGAATCAAGAAAATTCAAGACATCAAACAGTCAACAGAACTCAGAAAAGTGAAAAAATATTGAATATTTGATAGGTTATGTTTTGATTTGCCATACAACTAATTCTCATTAATTAAAATTATACTGTATTTTTACAGAAAAGCACAGAGCGAGAGAAAAAAGCCAGTGTTGTGCACTTCAGCGACCTGATACGCTCCATTGAGAGATGTCAGACTGAGCTGTTGGAGATGATGGAGGAGAAGCAGAAAGCAGCAGAGAAACAGGATGAAGAGCTCATTCAAGAGCTGCAGCAGGAAATCACTGAGCTCAAGATGAGAAACAGTGAGCTAGATCATCTCCTACACACTGAGGATCACCTCCACCCAGGGGCGGACTGGGACAAAAATTTAGCCCTGGCACTGTAGCCACACCAGCCCACATTACCACACCGACACAGCCCCACCCACGGACACGCACATTCACTACTTATATTGGTGTACAGATGGTGAAGTAATATAAGCAGTACCATATGTAATAGATATTTAAACATTTAATGTTTGTGACTGGAACAAAAACAACCCGTTTATAACAAATTTATACATACAGTAAAAACTAAATAAAAAATAATCTGTGAATCTTGTAGAGTCCGTGTGCTGTCTGTTTATGCCGTTTGTCTGCTATTACTTATGATAGGAGTAACCTGTTAATGTGTATCACACACACACACACACACACACACACACACCTTTACACACAAATGGAGATGCAGCACTAGCAACACTTCAGCCTGAACAGAGTGTATGTGTGTGTGTGATACACATTCACAGGTTACTCCTATCATAAGGGTTACTCCTATCACACAGTATTAAGAAACTGTCAGCATTTGTGTCAGGGTGTGTCTCTCTCATTGCTGTCTTCCTACCTCCATGATACTTGACTCTGCTGCAGCAGCTGAGCTGTCTGCACTGGGTCCAGAAACATTCTAGTTTTGAATAGATGAACACACGATTCAGTCAAGGGAGAACATAAGCAAGCCAATGTCTCATTTTACATTGTCTAACTATTGCATAGATATATTACACTATTGCCTGTATGTTCCACCCTACCTAAGGATTAATTACATACTGTAACCTATGCATGTATTTAATGTTTTACTTTAAAGACTAGCTATGTATTCAGAGTTCACTACAAATGCCTACAGTACTATGGCTATAGCTACAGGTTCTTTTGCATGTTAGTAGCATACAGCAGTCTGTATACCCTAAATCCCACGTTATCTGCTAATAATGACATTTTAAAATGTACGGGAGTTCTACGCTAAGTTTACAACTGTTAAACACAGTGTAGGTTACTGTCAAAAACTGTCAGAAGTAGCGTGAATGGTGTGAAAATTACTTAGTATATTTTAGTATAATGACTTAGAAGTATATTTTCTGTTTTCTTCTTACCTCCTCTACCACGCTACTGTCCCCTCCGCCGAATTTAAACCTTTCGAGAATATTTCAGTTAATTTTATGCATTTGGCAGCGTCTGATTTTAGAGCCCTTTTTTTGCTTTCTCGGATCTTTTTCGTCCGCGTAACCTCTGATTGGGTCGGATTGGGTCGGCCCATCTCGAAACCAGCCGGCCGTCGCCGATGGGGCCAAATGCTTAACATTTATTATTATTATTATTATTATTATTACTATTATTATCATCATCATCATCATCATCATAATATTCACATCTTGCAAGAGATAAAGCTGCCTGCATGTAAAAACAATACATATATATATATATATAAAAAACTGACCGGCCCACATTTAAAAAATGGTCCGGCCCTTCTGGCATTTGCCAGAATTGCCAGATGGCCAATCCGCCCCTGCCTCCACCTCCTACAGGTCAGTGTCTCTCTGTCTGCTCACATCACAGGACAACACTCACACTCCTCATGCTGAGGGATTTCTCCTCTCTCCTGCTGTAGATTGATCCATCCCTATGCAGTTCTCCACACACCAGGAACTGGTCTGAGATCAGAATGAACACTGATGTGAGTGTGGAGACTCTGAGGAGAGCTCTGACTCAACTTCAGGAAACTCTAGACGAGAAATTCTACCAAACCGGTAGGTCAATAGCAAATGCTTTTTTCCCCCCTTTTTTGACAATAACTGTTTTATCTGAGGAAATAAATTTGTGATTGTTATAATGATTTTATAAATAACATTATAACGATATGGACCTGAAAATGAATTATTTAAAAATTAACAATCAAACAATAATCTAATACTCAAAATTATTATGTACTGCAATCCAATATTAAATTATAAATCCTTGTTGTCATGTCAAATTAATTTTTCATTTCATATTTCCCAGAGGAACCAACTTATATGACAGTGTGTGCAAACTTAAGATATAAAATAATCTAAGATAATATGTTGATAATAGGGATGCAACAATACAGTTAGTCCACGGTTCAATACGTACCTCAGTTGTTAACCACGGTTTTTGGTTCAGTTCGGTTCTGATATCTTGCAACAAATTAACGGAATACTCCTGTAAACCTCTGTACACTGGAAAAAGCATGGTTTAGTATATGTTTGCTTAATTTTTCTGTCGAGAGAGGTATTATTTTTTTATGCAAAATAGAATGGGTTTTATTCATACTGGACACCAGGGGGCACCCTCGTGCAGAAAATCCACATTTGCGTCAAAAAAATATCACTGATGACGTTCCTTTCCAGCTTCAAAGGCATCACTCTCCACCTGTTTCCGAGGGGCGCTACTGTAAAAAAGAATGTGGGAACAACTTTCGGTGGGGCAGCAGTAGTGTTATACCAGTGGTATTTCGTGTGCTGATTAGCGAGAGGCTAAGTGTTTTTCGGATCTTTGTTTACTTTGTAAAGTTGCAAAGCTTTATGAGAGATGTTGTTACGGTGCTCAGGGACATGTGCTGTTCGAAACTGTGCTCTCACATCGTTAGCAAGTTTGGATCGCTAAGTCTTAAATGAATGTTAACTAGTGATGTGATATTTGAACCAAGGCATGGGAGCTTGTGTTAAGGGGTGTGTTGTTAACGTAGAAATCACAAAAATCAGTGACAAACGAAGCCTCACTTTCTCTCCAGTCTCATGCGTGATTCAATTTGTGTCAGTTTGAACCCCCAGATCTTACTTATTCATTTATATTTTTAAATACCCAGTCATACAAGTAATGTGAAAAATACAAATTATTTCAGGAAAATTAAATATTTGCCATACTGTATGCACTTCATGTGTACATTATTCTTCTATTACATCAAATAGATATTCGTACTAGCATTTAATGCCACAGTTTAATGGGTAAATGAATTTATCAGAGACAGAAATTCAACAAACAAACACACACACTGTTAGACTTATATTTGTGCACGTAACATGAGTTGATCTGTGGAATGCGTGGTGAATGTTTCATCCGACAGTGTTTCTTTCACAGACTTTTTGGCTGCTTTAGTTTTTACTAACCACTCGAAGCTTTGAATCTTTTCCCAAAACAGTCAGAGGAAAATGTCAGTGCTTCACGAGGTTTTATTTGCCCATCACTACTGTCAACTGTTAAATGAATGACTGTCACTTCCTGCTTCTTTACTACGAACCGGAAGACGCTCGCAAGGCGTCATTGGGAGTAGGAAACTTGTGGATATATATCGCCATATTGTCCAGCTGAAAATCGTATATAGTTTTTGTCAGTGTTTATTTAAAAACATCCAGTTATGCAGAATTTAAGTGGTAAATATGGTAAATATTTAGCTGACGACTTGTCAATACGATATACTACAATACAATATATAGGATATGATTTTACTGCACAATTCAACATATTAACATGAAATGATAACTGCAAATCCGTGTTTCGCTGCCTGGAGACCGTTTGTTTCTCTGAATTGCAGCGATTCATTTGCTTCTCTTTTCAGTAGTTTTCAGCCTGTCTGTAAAAATATACCTCAGGTTTCTTGTAAAATCTCTTTGTACAGTCAATCGCAAAGCTCGTTCTAGTTTTAGAGGTGTTTTGTGTGTTCTGTCGCAGCATTCGCGTCTTTTTGCCACTCAGTGGGCGGAGCCGCACTCATTCCAGCTTTCGGTGACGTCGCATGCATACCCTCTATTGCTGTAACTGAATAAAAACAAGATATAATGTTTTGAATGATGAAATGTAAGGACAATGAACAGTCGTCTGCAATAATATATAATAATTATCTGTGTTCTTCAAGCCATCTCGTGTATTTTCATAAGCCATTGCTAATCGACATACATAGAATATGAGTATAGAGAATGGGAATCTACGTCACTGCGCATTGCATTCTGGGTAGTCACTGCCATGTTTTAGGACATGCTAAATAGCTAAACTAGCAATAAATACAAATCACTAGAGGAAAAAATTACTATATTTGCATTGATATTTTTAAGAGCTGCTTGCATTTGCTTAGAATAAATGTACTAATATTTGAATCCATTGCGTTCATTCGAGCACTCAGTCGTGTGGCCAAAACACGACACATACACACTCTCAGAAATCATACGGCTGCTTTCAATCGTACCACACACAGAACCGAATTAATTTCTCTTTTGCAGTTTTTAATAACTAGGTGGCACTGATATGTCTGCCAGATAATGAAAACACACTATAGCTTGATCTCAGCCAGTTGATCATGTAAGTGATCTGCACCGCTCTGCACATTCTGTGTGTATCTCAGATGTCTGATCTATTCAAAAGTAAGTGCCCTGCGAACTTGAAATATTCCACCCTGATTCCAGTTCGAAGACAGCGTGTATGTTTCATTCAACGAGCAATAAAGTGTCCGAGACATGAATTTAAATTGCATTTATTTACAGAGGTATATTATGTCACACTTCTCTAGTAAGTTTAGTTTGTGTGTGAAGACGCTGCAGGTGGTGGCGTAGCACAAATTCATGAATGAATATTCCTAAGTAAAGTAAACTTTAACTGATTTCCACTGCTCAGGGAGTAGGCGGCA
>NW_026127854.1:0-15946 GCF_022985175.1 Labeo rohita | reverse complement strand
TACAAATGTTATCTGACGACATGTTTTATTGATATATATACATTTTATTGATATATACACATTTGTCATATACACATTGTGTAGGTAACAATAAAATTTACTCTGCTCTTCTCCAAGCTCACCAGAGACTTACTTTAATGTTTTTCGGGAGGAGAGGATGAATTTGCGTTTTGTAAAGCCCACAGCTCTGATTCAGCGTGAACTAACATGGCGGCGCCCATCACTCTAACTAACACGCTCATTATAAAAGTGTTTAAACCTCTAAATAAATTTGCTTGCACATATTTCAGAATTGGAATATCAGATATTTCATAATACAGTGAGCACGTTTGTGAATATTAATAATAAAAAGTGAAAAATGACATAAAAGTGATACATGTGTCATACAGCGCTATTGTGGCTGCGTTGTGTCACATGACAAACACGACGCGTCGCCATGGAAACAATAAAGCTATACGTTCTAAATAACGGTTGCCTAAAAAAAACTCACTCTGGGAGCTCAGCCAGAATATTTTAAACTCACGTGTAAAAGGGTTAAATATAAAAGCCTTTTGCTTCTAGAAGTTGAATTTTAACTTAAAATTTAATTTACATTTTTTTAATTCTAACAACTTATTTTTTATTTTTTTTTTGTAAAGTTGTGGACAAAAAAGTTTTGTTCATGGCACACATGGACATGAAGAATCAGAATATGAATCTCAACAATGGTGGCAATCAACAAAATATGCAAGTAAACATCTTTGAACATCACAAAACACGCTACTAAAAAGTCACAACAAAAATACTGAAAAATTAAGGCAAATATAAGAATAAACACTCCTGAAAATACAGAGACAATTCATATGCTGATTCTTGAGGAATGTTTGCATCTAAATCACACAGGTGTTCAAATGTCTGGAGTAAAGTATTTTTAAAATTAATTATGTTATTTGACTTTAGTAGTGATAAATTAATATAACAATGTTACTACAATATATCAAATGTAACCACAAATTTCAGCTTTTGATCAGGTCATTGAATCAGGATATTACACAAGTAAATCTCTACTAATGACCAACCGCTTTTCAAATAATGTTTTTTTTTTTTTTCTGGTCTTTTTTTGCCATAGTATATGTGTTTTGTAGACACAGACTTACAGCACCCAAAAAACAAAAGTTATGAATTGAAGGGTCAAGAGCCCAATTAAAGCAAACATTGATCACCTTAATGGTAAGTTCAAACTAAACAAATTCAACATCTAAACCTCTGTTCTAAATAAGCGCTTTAGACAAACTGATTAGTAATAAGTGAAGCTGGTGAAGCTGTTTGTGGAGTTGTTTAATCATTCTCTGCTGAGATCTTGAGAGATCTTGTAATGTCTTTTATTGCAGCTGATTTCATCTAAGGCTGTTGACTGTAAGTCAGTTGTAGTTGTGTTTCTGCACAGTAAAATTCACAGAGTAAAATTTACTCTATTCAGATAACATTTGGTCCCTCTCTAAATAGAGTTAAATTAACACTGAAGCAGAGTTAAAGTTGATAAGATAATTAAGTGATCAATTAAAAGGTGATTGAGCATTAGTGATGAAACACCTGCTGTTAACAAGCAGAATCATTAAAGAACAGAGAAACACAAGATCTACAACTGACTTCAGCCACAGATTAAATCAACTGAAATAAAAGACATTAAATCTCTCAAAATCTGATTAAACAACTCCACAAACAGCATCACCAGCTTCACTCATTACTAAGCAGACTGGCTTTATTGTAATAATAACAATAATAATAAACATAATGCCACCATAATTGTGGTCAAGGTTTGCTTTAGTTTGTCTCTTGACCCTTTTAATAACTTGCAATAATTTTGTTTCTAAGCAATTGTAATATAGTATTTATTTATTGTTGAATCAAATGTTTGAAACAACAGATTATCTTACACTTTTTGCTTATAGCTCATTTGTGTGAATGTTATAAAGCAATCTTTTGCTTTGGTTTATTGATGGGCATATTGCTGAAAAAAGGTCCTGTTAAACAATCACCACCAGAAAGCTTTAATTTGGAAGAAAAAAAAAAAGAGGTGCATCTACTTAGGATTTTAGACATGAACACTTATCATTTGATCCTCAACAGTGGTGACAATAATTATTCATACTGCAGTGCATGATGGGAGTTTTTACTATGTTGTTACCCAGCATGCGTTTCAGCATAAAGCATTTTGTTGATGTCTGTGTGTCTCTGAGTAATAGTGGTGTTTACTTATGCTTTACAAGAACCTAGAAATAATTATTTACTACAGTGTTACTACAATTGTTTCCTAAGTTTTTTTTTTTTTTTTTAAGTTCCACAGGATTGGTTATGCAAAATCTAAAACCACAAACTGAAAGAAAGTTATCCGTAATCAAATCAGCTCAAAATAAACATCCCATCACATAAATTCAGTTAACATGCACTTCATGTAAAGCACTGATCATTCTGTTTTACAATATCATATGCAGAGTTGAACAGAGAAATCTAACCCAAAAATTCAAGGGTCAAGAGCTAAACTAAAGCAAATGCTGATCTCCATGATGGTGGCATCATTTTAACCACTGAAACATCAACATTTGATCTCAATAAATCTCAATAAGAGCTTCTGTAGACGTGTGACAAAAATAAAGTCAGTCTGGTTAATAATGAGTGAAGCTGGTGATGCTGTTTGTGGAGTTGTTTAATCATCATCTGCTGAGATCTTGGGCGATTTAATCACTTATTTTATTTCAGTTGATTTAATCTGAGGCTGAATCAGTTGTAGTTCTTGTGTTTCTTTTTTCTTTATTGATTCTGCTTGTTAAGAGCAGGTGTTCATCACTAATGCTCAATCACCTTTTAACTGATCACTTAATTATCTCATTAACTTTAACTCTGCTTCAGTGTTAATTTAACTAAATCTCAATTTTTTAATGATTGCTTTTTTATTACATTTTAAGGGTTTATATTAAGAAATATTTCTTCTTAGTGGACTCAAATTAAATAAGTTCATTGTACTAACACCATATAAACAATAAACCACATGGTATAATAACGGTAACATACTGTAAAAATGAAGAGCTGTAAATTAACGGTAGAGAGCTATAAAATAACAGTATAACAGTATAATGTTGGCAACCACAGCTGCCAGTAGATTACTGTTATTTTACAGTGCAATTTTTTACAGTGTAGGCAACAGCCTAGCAACTGCCCTCAGTATCTTAGCAACTGCATAGCAACAGTTTGTTGACTCTCTGAATATGTGTGTGTGTGTGTGTGTGTGTGTGTGTGTGTGTGTGTGTGTGTTTTCTAGTGTGGATCATGGAGGAGAGTTCATGATCACATCAGGACTCCACAAATGTAAGTCCACAAACAGAAACACAGTTTTGTTGTTTGTTGTTTAGTTGTTGTAAATGTGTCTCTTGTAATGTGTGTTCTTGTGTTCAGATGCCTGTGATCTCACACTGGATACAAACACAACAAACAAACACCTCAAACTGTCTGACGAGAACAGAAAGGTGACACATGTGTTTAAGTATCAGTCATATCCTGATCATCCAGAAAGATTTGATGTGTGTCCTCAGGTTCTGAGTGTTGAGAGTCTGACTGGACGCTGTTACTGGGAAACTGAATGGAGTGGAAATTATGTTGATATATCAGTGTCATATAAAGAAATCAAGAGGAAAGGAGGGAGTGATGACTGTGTGTTTGGAGATAATGTGAACTCCTGGAGTCTGATCTGCTATAATCACACATTCATTCCCCGTCACAATAATAATGACACTGCTGTATCTGCTGGTTCAGTGTCCAGTAAGAGAGTAGGAGTGTATGTGGACGTGTCTGGTGGCACTTTGTCCTTCTACAGCGTCTCTGACACACACAAACTCACACACTTACACACATTCACACACACATTCACTCAAACACTACACGCTGGATTTAGACTTGATTACAACTGTTCATTGTCTCTGTGTGACATTAAACACACACAGACATTAGTGGACACAGTGTGAGTGTAATGATGTGAAAGTGTTGCTGTTGTTGTGTGTGTTTTAATCACAGGCTTCAGGAAGTTCAATATCAGACACACAAGACAGTTTCCTGTTTCAGATCATCAGGATGAAGATGTTTCTCCAGTCAGAGACACTTTCTGTGTTTCTGTCCAACACAAATCACACACTCATACACACAAATAAAATCACATGTCATATTTACACTGTTGTGTCATATTAAAATATTGATTATGCAAATGAGCTTCAGACTGTATTTCTATTTGTTTTCACTCCTTCACAGTCAAAAATGATGAGCTTTAAAAAAAAACTTTTTTCTTTTTATTGGCAAAGGTAATGTTTTTGTTCTATAATATTTTTCAATTACTATTTACAATTTTGATGCGATTTTATGATACTATGCACTACACTTGAAATACAACTTTATTTTGTATTTTAGGAAAATTAATGTAAAATATTTTTGTTCAATAATGTTTTTTGATTATTATTTAACATTTTGAGCTGATTTCATGGCAGTATTACATTTTTAAAAACTTTTAATGTGCTATTTTTTTCAGAAATATTAAACTTTGAGCCTCTTCATTTTTGGGTCTCACTTGAAATACAACATTTTTAATTTTTTTTACGAAGATTAATGTAATATATTTTCGTTCAGTAATGTTTTTTGATTATTATTTTGCATTTTGAGCTGATTTTATGGTAGTGTTACATTTTTAAAAAACTTTTAATTAGCTATTTTTCCAATAAAATGAAACTTTCAGCCTCTTCATTTTTGGGTAAAACTTGAAATACAACTTTATTTTGTATTTTAGGGAAATTAATGTAATATATTTTCGTTCAATAATGTTTTTGATTATTATTTAGCATTTTGAGCTGATTTTATTGTAGTATTACATTTTTAAAAACTTTTAATGAGCTATTTTTGCAGTGAAATTAATGTAATATATTTTTGTTCAGTAATGTTTTTTGATTATTATTTAGCATTTTTAGCTGATTTTATTGTAGTATTACATTTTTATTCAATTTTAATGAGCTGTTTTTTCAGTAAAATTAAACTTCTTCATTTTTGGGTCACACTTGAAATACAACTTTATTTTATTTTTTTAGGACAATTAATGTAATATATTTTTGTTCAATAATGTTTTTTGATTATTATTTTGCATTTTGAGCTGATTTTATGGTAGTATTACACTTTTATACAATTTTAATGAGCTATTTTTCCAGTAAAATTAAACTTTGAGCCTCTTCATTTTTGGGTCACACTTGAAATACAACTTTATTTTTTTTTTAGGAAAATTAATGTAATATATTTTTGTTCAATAATGTTTTTTGATTATTATTTTGCATTTTGAGCTGATTTTATTGTAGTATTACATTTTTACAAAATTTTAATGAGCTATTTTTCCATTAAAATTAAACTTTGAGCCTCTTAATTTTTTGGGTCACACTTGAAATACAACTTTATTTTGTTTTTTAGGAAAATTAATGTAATATATTTTCGTTCAATAATGTTTTTTGATTATTATTTAGCATTTTGAGCTGATTTTATGGTAGTATTACATTACAATAGAGCTATTTTTCCAGAAAACTCTGAGTCTCTTCATTTTTGGGTCACACTTAGTACTTGGAATGTAAAAAAAATAAAATAATAATAATTAAAAAAAAAAAGTTCCTCAGTACATAATTATAGTGTATTTCAATTATGTACAGAATAAACTTTTCAGTGTTTAATAACAAAATAAATAAATAAACATAATTACCCATGTACATTGTAGACATTTATATCAGTGAACAAATCATGTGTAATATAAGTTAAGTACATGGGGGACTGACACACTAGTGGAGCAGAGTAGTTTAATTTTGACTTTGTGGCTGGGAATCTTCTTTCCTCTCTCTTTGTCCATGTCTCACGAGACTGGTCAATGTCCTCTGCTGGAAGGTCTCAACAGCAGTTCTTGGGAGAGGTTATGTTGCAAAATGTGTTCTGTGTACCTTCCCTGCAGGGAGAGAAGCATTTTCCTTACAAATGTTCCTGGTCTAACACATTTTTCCTTAATGATGGAATGCTTTACGATCCCAAACCACTTCTCTACGTGGCAGTTTGTGTCTTGTGTTTTCTCTGGTTTGCTCTTTGCCTCCAGGTTTTTCTCATCGGAGGCATACCTCTTTACATTTCCTAAGAGTAAACCACTCAACAGGGGAAAGATGGCAAGATCATTTTGAAAGAGGAAGTCAATAATGCCTGGGCAGAAGTGTAGTTTCTCCTCATTTGACCCTGGCTCTTTTGCTGCCTGCTCTTTGACCTCTTCCAACAGTCGATGGAAAAATGGAGTGAATGGTGATCTGCCCAGAATTGATCTAAGGTCCCTTGTTTCTTCACCACAGTATTCAGTTTCAGAGTCTTCCAGCACTGTGTCTTCCAGTGGTCCCTCGTGAGTTTTTAAATGAGGCACTTCATGAAACGCAGGCTCTCTTGGACAGTTTTTGTGCATTTAGGAGTTGACAAGACTGTGCATGATGCTCTGAAGATGTTTGCAGACTCGCTGAGGGAACTTGCATTTTGTAGTCTTGCAAATCCAAAGGTGACAAAGTCTCTCAGACCATTATCACTGGCTTCCCTAGCAATTGTCTGTCTAACTGCTTTTAGATCATGGGCAGAGCAGATATGCAGCACAGTGTCAGGTCTTATTTCGTCCCACCTTCTTTCCCCTCTGCAAATTGCATATGCTCTGTCCATATAGGTGGTGATGTTCTCTTTATTGAAAGCAAGGAGGACACTTTGCATTAGAGCCCAGCTAAAATCAGTTTTGATCTGATGGATGTGGAGTTGTGTGTACTTTGACAAATGGAGTGTAAACTGCATTAACCAAAATGCAGTTGGAGGCACAGAATGCTCATTAGACAGCATTTCACATACTGGGAGAGGGGGTGCATATCGACCTCCTCCAGGAACAGTAAGTGAGTAGTAAAGTATTGTTTTTGTCTGATTTGGAAGTTTTGTCACAAGCCCACCAGTAGCATCAAGGTAGAGAGTAACTGGACACCTGCTTCTTAAATGTTCTACAAGAATGCTGATGCCAGTTTCTGTGTACATATGCACACCAAACAGTTCAATACTGAGGTGTTGAACGTATCCTGGAATTTTAAAGAATTTTGTGTCTGTCTCTTTGAGTATTGTCTGTGTGAGGTGCATCTCCATCAAAACATCATTATGGAGACATTGCTTTCTTCTTACCTCTGAACCAATGACTTTGAGAACATTTTTGTTCAGGTCATGTTTCCTGCCATAAGTTCCCCTTTTGAGGTTGACCGAAGTTTGCATTAAAAATAATGGCTAGGTCCATGAATTAGACGTTTAGTAATCTAAACCGAATTTTTTTTATGTGATTTTATGTTGTATTTCTCCACTTCGGTGAACCATGATTTTCACCTGTTTGTCTATTGTAGCTGTTTTTTTCTTCACCCTGAAGCTGTATCTAGCAGTGCACGAGGGGAATGTGCAGATGGCTGAAATGTGTACATATGGAGCATTGTTTTTCCTGTTGTGGGGAGCCGTTACATGTTGGTACACTGTAAAAAACAACCTATAGAATCTACTCAATATAATGGGGTAAACTGATGTAACAATTTGCACTTTGTTTTTTGGGTAGATTCTATCCTATATATTTGAGTAAAAATACCTGAATTTATGACAAACTAAAAAAAAAGTAGATAAAGTCTACACAGCAAAAAGCCCAGTGTTAAATGAACTCTCGCGGGAGTTTGAGTGTTAAAATGAACACTGAAGCAGTGTCAAAGTTAATGAGGTAATTAAGTGATTCACTGAGTGATGACTGAAAATTATTGAAGATGCCTGATGTTAATAAACAGAATCGCCAGAAGGAGAAAATCTAATTTTGTAAGTTGCCATTATAGTGGTCAGTGTTAGCATTAGTTTAGCTCTTTACCAGTAACTTCTTAATATTAGATTTTGTTTGGGTGTTGTAATTAAGTTATAACAGTCAGACAACCCAGAAGAAATGAGATTTTGTGGGTTTGAATATGTTTTGACAAAGTCATGTAGTAGCAATCAGAAGAAGTGAGTTGTGTTTTGTTTATGTTGGTTTAATCAGACAGGTGTTTCTGAAATTTATTTGATTGGAAAAAATATAAATATTTTTTTAGATTTAGACACACAGACATCAACAATCAGCATGAGAATCACAACAATGGTGACCAGCAAAAACGTATGTTGTAGCCAATCAAAACTCATCCATATCTCCCATCATGCATTGTGGCATGAATAAATTATGAGCTGATGATTTCCGTGATGTTTAGAGTTGATCTGTTTCTGAATATGCTGTTTGTCACCATTTTTGAGATTCATATGCTGATTCATGATGTCTGTGTGTGCCTAAAAGAACAGCTTTTGAAAGTTTTTTTTGATCGGAGGAGCTTGTGAGAAGTCCATTCAAAATTAAAAAAAAAAAATTCAGGCTTTATCATTTTTTTGCAGCTGTGACACCTACTAGGCAGTTGTAATAAATAAAGGATATAGAGCTCTAAATGGTTTCAGTGGCTCAAATTAAGTTTATTTTAAAACAGAATTATCACCACTGCATGACTTTTGCTCTTTGGCTTGTCTGGCTAGTTTAACTAAACAGTTGAACAAAAGCTAAAGTTAAAACGCTACAGGTCAAGAGCCCAACTAATGCTAACACTGACCACTATAATGGTGATGTAAACATTTTGGTGTCTTCAATAATTTTCAGTCATCACTCAGTGAATCACTTAATTACCTCATTAACTTTGACACTCCTTCAGTGTTCATTTTAACACTCAAATAAACTCCCGTGAGAGTTCATTTAACACTGGGCTTTTTGCTGTGTAGACTTTATCTACTTTTTTTTAGTTTGTCATAGCTGTTAAATTCAGGTATTCTTTACTCAAATATATAGACAAACGAAGTGCAAATTGTTACTTCAATTTACCTCATTTTCTTGAGTAGATTCGTAAACTCAGGTTTTCTTTGCTCAAATATATAGGATAGAATCTACCCAAAAAACGAAGTGCAAATTGTTACATCAGTTTACCCCATTATATTGAGTAGATTCTATAGGTTGTTTTTTACAGTGTACTTGAAAGAAAGTGTGCAGCATGGATTTTTTTTTTAAACCACTTATATAAATAATGAGTCCAAGGCTGTCTTAATTTAGAGAAAACACTTTGTGGTCTGATTTTGTTCCACTGTTTTCTATTCAAAATGATAGAAAACTTTTTGCATATCCTTGGACACTTTCGCCATTATTTGGTCCAGCCTCTTTTAGTTTTGTTTCCATGGCCTCAGTTGCATTGTGTTCTGGTTGCAGACCAGACTCTGAGTCCAGGTGCTTTGTGTCGCTCTCCTGTTCCAGACTCCTTGTATCATCTGCAGGTTGCACATGCTCCAGGCCATTTCACTCACTGCCATACCTGTGCTACATCAGTTTTAAAAGAGAATGTAAGCTGAAGTCACAAAAGACAGCCTATAACATTTAGATAGAAAATATTTACTTTGTATTACTATAATTTATAACTGAACTCCACTTTTTCATGGAAGCATAATAATAATAATAATAATAATAACAATAAACAATGATTTATTTAAGTCCTACTTAACCTACAACTTAACTGTTGTCTTACAACTGATATCTTAAAATGGCATAAACTAGATCAATCGTCTGAATATTGGGGCACACAGAGGCACAGATGCGATTGGGAACTTTAATTGATTTTTTTATTTTTTTTTTTTTTTTTTCAAATTTTACAGATTTCAAATAATAGTGTAATTCTATCAAATTGAATTGAGCAATCCTAAAAAAATAAATAAAAAATAAACAATAAACAATAAATAAATAATAATGATATTTTTCTTTTACAACCTTTTAAGACCTTAAAATGTTTAAAGTGTTAAAATGGAAGCGTGTGCGTTCAAATGAGTTAGAACAGTCGGCTGCTGCATTAGCACAGCTGCTAACATTAGCCTAAGCTATCTTCTAACTGTTGCAGTTTTGAAATACATAAATAAATAAAACCGTTTTAATCATGTTCATGTGGCTGATGACAGCTCTACAAATCAACCAACCCAGTACGTGATAAACGCGATCATTGTAAAAGTCTGCACATTTACTACTATTGCTAAGCTCTCCCACCAACTACTGACAGTAGAACATCTACATACATTCCACAATATCCTTTCCTCCTCAACTTTGCTTAACAATGCAAAAGCAAAAAGAAAAATATAGAAAAGGTGTAGCATCCCATTAAAGTGAAGGCCCCATTTAATCAAGTATATGCTTTCTGAACCTTTTTTTTGCAGATTAGAAACTGATAAGAAAAGAGTAGTAAAGCAAATTTCAAGCTAATATACTAAGGGACATGAAATCAAATATGACTTCTAAGCAGAAAAGGCTCTAAGTACTGACTTACAAACAGCCTGAACATTGTGTTTTGTGTCCTGAACCATAGCTTGTGCTGACATAACATGTATTAATCTGTCAACAGGTCTAATGATGCGACCAAAACGAGACCTAACCTGTGTGACTGAGCCAGAACTCGGTTGTACATTCTTAATGTCAGCTGCATGTGTATTGGCTGTGGCTGGGCAGACAGGACTGTCTCTGCTTCTGAATCATGCGAATCTGAACTGACACGTTCAATGTCACCAGAAACAGACATACTTGCATCTCTTGATGATTCAGATTGATGACTTCCTGGTGCAACAGGAGTGACGTTAGTTGAGGGATCCACCAGAATTTCACTTAGGGTTTGATCAGACTCACTTTGAACGCATCTGTCAGGCAGGTCCGAAACCCAACTAATTGTTCTGTCCCTGGTACCAGATTTCCGAACTGACATTGAATCATTCTCTTGGCCAATTCCAGCATTGTCACATGTGGATAATGCCTTGCCTTCCGTCATCACTGATCCATCCATTGTAACACTGCTGTAGCTGTTCTCCTCATGCTCAGGCACTCCTACGTCTCTTCCCAAAGATTCATCCTCCACTGCACATAAGGAAAGACAAGATTTGGATGCATCAGAAAGCAGATCAGACAGGGAGTTCTCCACATTCACTGGTAGGAAATTTACTAACATCAGCAGGTTTCGATGAACCACTTTTTCCTGACCGGTAGATGGATTGCGGATCCTGTAAGTGTGAGTGTCTGGTTTATGATCCACGACAGTGTAAACTGTCGACTCCCACCTGTCCGCGACTTTCCTTTTTCCCCTTTCAGTTTTGTTTGCCAAGAGCACTTGATCACCTATTTCGATGTCCAGTCCTTTCACTCTTCGGTTGTACAATTCTGGATGTCTTTTCTGCTCTTTCGTCACATGTTTTTGTGCAATTAGCTGAGCTTCTTTCAGATCTTTGACTAAAGTAGTCACAAACGTATCACTGCTGGTTACAGCTGGATCATTCAGCTGGATACGGCGTTGTGCGTGACTTGCTCACCCCAGAAACCCTTAGAAGCTCCCGAATCAACTTGATTTCAAAACATGGCCCTTGGTCACTATGAATCCTTTCTGGAAGGCCATAAATGCAAAAGTACCTGTCCCATAGGACCCTGGCAACTTGTTTGGCGGACTGGTCTCTACACACAAAAGCTTGTGCCAGTCTTGTGAAATGATCAGTCAGTACCAAGACATCAACAGACTTGTTACTGGAATCTTCTGCTGACCAGAAGTCTATGCAGACAAGTTCTAATGGTCTACTTGTTGAAATGTTTTCCAAGGGGGCTCTCCCAGAAGGATCATGGCAAGATTGAATGATGATCTTGGTTTCACACGCAGCCCTCCACAGCCTACCAGGGTGACATCAGCAACAAACTCATCACATTCATCCACTGCACCAGCTGATCGCAGTGTCATCTCAGCAGATTCGTTAATAGTGCAGGCCATCGAACCGCTGTGCAACATTGCATTCAGTGTAACCATCTCTCCAATCTTCACTGGCGTGTAAAAGAGGCTGTCTCGTCCACCCACAACATGTGTGTTCTGATAAATGATTTCTGATTGATCAGAGTTTACTTTGGCTGAATGATAAGCATTCTGAGTCTCACAATCATCAACAGCTTGGGAGTTACAATGATGATGACCCGCACTTCCTCCCTCCAAATACGGGTCCGCTAGTTTCCCTCATGTTGTGACTGGGCAGAGGGCTGTTTAGGACATTCTTTTTTTGTGTGCCCTGGGGAGAAGCATGCAAAGCACCGTCTGTCTGTCATGCAATGTGTTACCGTGGTATGTTTGTTGTCGTTACAGATCCGACAGGCACTTCTGACAAAGTTGCGTCGCTGTCTAGAATCACGTCTGGGACTGGAAACATCACGCAATTGCACCCTGCCCATGAGCTGCTCCATCATCTCCATCATACGAGTGAGCAACTGACTGTCAGCCTGTTGTGTGTTTTGAGACATCACTGGGGCTGCAGATGAGCAGGAGGAAGGCTGATGCTGTACCTGACTGGGCACTGATGTAAGCTCTGGCTGACGGCATACTTGAGCATTGGGTAAAGTGCAGAATGACTGGATCGGAACGGCTGGCAACCCTGTTTCAGGGCGATTATTCAGATCATGTTCGCTGCTAAACACTGTAGTTGGGTGACTCCGTAAGTTCACACCGGCATTTCCCCGGCTCCTGAATTCCCTGTGGTAATCATCAACTCTGCTCTGTATTTCTTTCGCACTCTATTCTTGAATAGGCTTGCATCTGAATATACTTGCTAAACTGGGGTCAGGACATTTAATAAACATCCTTGTTACCTCCTCTCCTATGTTGTCCAAACGTTTGCCTCGTCTTCGCAGTCCCTCATCTGCTAGGTCAGCTGCTTTGTTCAGTCGGATCCAGTAGTCCACAGGATTCTCTTTAGCTCTGGGGAGAGTGGCATAAAAGTCTGCAAGTGGTAGGCAGGAGGGCGCTTCACTGAAGTACTGCATGAGGATTCCATAAATTAACTCAGGGTTCTGTCTGACGTTGAGCATAGCATCACTGCGCAGGCTGACTTTAACAACGTCCTTTGCCTTTCCAGCAAGTCTACTCATTATCTCCTCAGCTTGTTCTTCAATAGGGCACATTTGTTTTCTTAAGCAAGCTTTTGTCCTGTCTACCCACTCTTCAACGCCATACTTATCAGAGCCACCACCCCTAAATGTGTCATGCTCTGACTTCATGTGCACTGTTACTTGTGGTGTCAATGTATGTGTACACTGTTCTGTGTGTGCTGGCGTTTGAGTGTACCTGGGTGAATTGGTTCGGCTCTCAGCATTTACATTAACTAAGCCAGCAGACACTAGTTTCGCAACTATTGACTCACCAATATGCGAACCTAATTGCCCTACCATGTCCATGAGGTGATCAAATGCAACTCTATCAACTCCAGGTGTCGAAGTGTATGGACCCTCAACAGGAACCCACCTAACAGGAGTACCACCCAGGGTTTGACTCATCCCGATACCCCTACCGTTGTCAGCATGCACCTGTGGTCGTTCAACCCCCTGGCTGACATGGTCACTCAAAATACCACCCTCTGGACTATCAATTAGCCATGTACCCCGTCCTCTGGGGAAACCCATGTTACCATAACTTGTTACATCAAAGTCACCATCACACTGGTGTTTTTCAGCCATTATGCGATCACAAAAATATGCATGAAAAATAGTAAAGGAACCAAAAAAAAAAATAAAAAAAAAAATAAATAAATCAGTATCAATTATGATTTATCTCACTACATAAAATTCAATCTTGAATGTGATGATAGTCAAAACTGTTTTATATGTCAATGCGTTGTGTATATGTGAAAAACGAATGCACAGTCTCAATTACGTTGTGCAAGTATGTATATACTGTCCTCATCCGTAGTATCGTAGACTTGATCCACTGACGAACTTGACCTGTCCACTGTATTGAGGACTTGGTCCAACGATAAACTTGAAACACACACAGCAACCACGGTCGATCTGCGTCAAGCTGATCGAAGAATCCGAGGGAGTCACGGCACCAGTGTTATGGATGTGGAAGGACACACTCACACAAGGGGTTTCTTCAGCTTTTTTTAATCCACAGCGTCTCTGCAGCAGCGACACTCAAATGTTTTTGATAGAAAAAGGGGGTACAAATCAGATTGGCTGTAGAAATATACTGCAGACATACATATAACTGCAGCAGCGACACTCAAATCTGCTGCGGTACGGCAAGAGAAGAGGGACAAAATACTACATCTGCAGTACCATTAACAGCCACAGGAGGGGAGCCTTCATACACCAACAAATACAATCAAATATTTTATTTTATGAAATTCGCCTAAATGTCTTCACTCTCTAAATTGTTCTTTTTAACCCCGTTACAGCTGCACTTACAGTATGTTGTTGTCTGCCATTGTCGTCAATGTTTTTGTTATCCATCATGTGATCAATTCTCTTTCTTCCTGTCTTGCAATCCTTCTTCATCAGCTCTCCACAATATCAGCCCTTCCAAAAGCTTCCACATCGCTTTCTCTCATGTAGCACATCTGCTCTCAGTACTTTATTGCCGTCTTCCAGTTTTTGCGTGTTTACTTATCTTTTAATTTCTCCTCTACAGTCAACACTCACTCCCATCACTAACTTGTCACGGGACAAATCAGATCTTCAGTTAATTTGGCCAAAGCAGATCACTTGAAGCTGTTCACACCAAGAGCAAGAACTATAATGATAACTATTTTAACCTTTTATTTTTCATAATAACAGAAAATAACATTCTGTTTGTTATAAGCGTGTGCTGCAGTTATGTTGTCTGCATTTACATGCTCAGACTGTTTACAGTCTGGTGGATTTTGATTGGCTGTCAATGTTTTTATTTTTCATCATCTGGAAAAATTTGTTCTGAAAAAGATTCCAACCATATTGTTTCTCTGTGTCATTTCATGTAAATAGCTGCAGTGTGGACTCATCCTTGGTGTGAAGAGGCCTTTAAACTGCCTACAACAAAATCATCAGCAGGTAATCATATTTAAAGAATTTATATTAGCTTGCTATTAAAGAAAAAAATCTAATGCTGCTTTCCTCTCACTCTGTTAAACTTGCAGACAAAATTCTTCAAAATTTTTCTTCCTCTTATTCCTTTACTTCCTCACTCACTTACACATTCTTTTGTGCTCTGTTGTAAGGTAGAAACTGAGTTCACATGACGGCCTTTTCTCAGACTCTGAATCTGATGTGTACAGATGAACTCAGGAGTCTGCTGGAGTTGCCAGGGAGCTTGAGCTTGAAGTATATAATTAGAACTGCTTATTTTGTGTTTAAACAACAATAATAATTAAACATGGGGTCAATAAATATTTTCTTGTTTTACAGCTGGAGACCAAAAACGCAAAGAAAATCAGTCACAGCAAGCCAGTCAAACCAGTCCTGATGAATGAGGAATGAACGTGGTCTTCTTGTACCCAAATAGAAAAGTCAGATTTCCACTGGTATGTATGTATTCAAGCAATGTAGTTATATGCATTTGATGTTGATCTCTCAAAAGATAACGTTATTGTTTTTCACATACACATCTTTTTTTTGAGCTCCTAGAATTAGCAAATCAACTGTGCCATCGTCTCTGGAATTTGGGCAGGAAATGACCGAATATGGTGAGTACTGACACCTGCACCTGTAATCACCAACACTATTTCTTTGTTGACTTATTGTTTTGTCTGTTTGTTTGAAGGAGGATGAAGCCAGTTGATGAAGAGATTAATTCATTGGCCATCAGGTATCTGCTGTGAAGACTGCATTGGCGGACGGCTCTACTGTGACAGCTCAGATGTTACAGCGCATAAAAGTAAACTTCACAACTGAACAACAAGAGTTGTGGAGGGATTTTTTTGGCCCATAACTCCAACAAGAATCAATTGTAAGTCCAATGCAACAACTATAAATTCAAATGCTATATATTGTTTATTGATTTACAAC
>NW_026127853.1:0-15951 GCF_022985175.1 Labeo rohita | reverse complement strand
TCAGTAAAACCAATGTAATATATTTTTGTCAAATAATATGTTTTCTCTTTTCTTTTGTATTTTGAGATAATTTCATGGTATTAATTAATATTTCTGTAATAATTTTGATAATTTTTTTCCATTGAAAATCATACTTTTTTTCTAATATTAGTTTTCAATTACTTTTCAATCATGGTAGTATTTCATGTTAATATAGAGACAATGGGTCTCATCAATCTAACGTAGAAACGAGCACAGATCCGAGTGCACAAATCAACTTACAACAGAGTTCCCGTGTGATTCATGAAACATTCGTATGCCGCCAATCCCATCACACAAAAGATTGTACGTTGATAAATGTAGTGGCAGAAAACAATCATCATATGAATGTCATGCCCCTAAAAATACCCTGCTTTCAAAGCCTTGCCCTTAGAGTTTATGACCAGAAGAAATATTACCCGGCCAAAAAGAGGAATTAATCTCATGAAAGATAAATTGATCTTATTCTGAAAACACCCTTTAACCTTATAAATACAGATAACAATGGCATTAGTTTATATGTTTATTAATACCAGGTATAAATGGGGTCTCTTTGACTTGAGATTCTTCAGTTTATAGTTTGAATTCATTCAGCAGAAAACACAGCCTTCCTCTGTCCTTACAGACACAAAATCAGATCAACTACAAACAAACATGTAACAAGCAGGGTTTATAATCTGAAGTTACTTGAACAAACCTTTGACTGTACTATCAATGATTCATTAAATTAACAAATAATCACAGACCCCCTCGCCCAATCCACAACACTGTCTGCCGGGACGTCTCCAATGGCCCACCAGGCCCCTGGTTACCATGGACACCAGAATACCTCGGCCAGATCAGATAAACTTTACAACCTGCAAGTATGTAGAGAGAATCTCCCACTACTTAAATCTCTCTAAGGAAAGAAACATACTGCTATAGGAAATGACTCTTTCCCATTCATTCACAGACAAACCTTTCTTTGACCTTCCTATCACACATAGCCCAGGTCATTGTGTACAGTATTACTGCATTGTATTTTCTTTTTTTGTCTGTTGTATTTGTATTTGTCTTTCTACTGTTTTATGCATGTATTATGATAGATGACTAGTAGTATAACCCACCTATGTCATGCTTGGACTCTTTGAGTTCGTATTTTAATGATCTAAAAGATGGTGTAAATTAGATGTTGATACCTTTGCAACATGTTAGTGTTTTAAGAAACCTTAGTAGTTTTTGCATCAACACCCAATCGAATTACATATGCAAAATACCATGCTCACAGACAAAGAGTCGTAAACTTTCCCTTCAAAGGTGAAAGTTACCATTGGTTCATGGACCTCCTGGAGGCACAGCCTCCAGAGAGTTTAAAGGCATCGACCCCCCTACTTCTTCTTCTTCTCTTCTTCACTTCTTCACTCGTCTGCAACATCTTCCGATTGCTGCCCGTGTGGAGGAACCCACGGGGAGCCGGAGCCGGCACAGGGCGTGCCCGGCGGGCCCGACAGGCCCAACATACAGAGCTGTGGCTCTCGACCACAAAGAGCCAGACAGTTCCACTCAACCCTGGAATTCATCTTCATGACTCGCCTCAGTCAGTCAGTGGTTCTTGGAGAACCTAAGAAGATGAGCTAGAACTCTTCAGGACTTCCCTAAGTGTGCGCCAGGCCTTGCGGCCTTGTCTTTCCCATTCCCCAAAGATCACAGGACTTCAGCTGGGTCCCTCTCAGCTCTTTGTTTCTTCTTCACTTTCACATGGGAAGAAACTCCCAGTCACCATTGAGTCAGAACATCTTTGGAATTCATCACTCTTCAGACCCGGAAGAACGTGATTGCAATTCCAAAACCACCACTGCTCCAAACCATCAAGACTTTCAGAGACTGCATTTGGACACTTGTTCGACGACCAAGGCAATGCAAGTATCGTACACTTAACTAAACAATACAGAGGTTTAGTATAAGCTGTAGACAGCACTGATGGTTTCACAGCAGGTGGTTAACTGACTTTTTTCATAGCTTCATTTCCTTGTCTCTCTCTAACTGCTTCTCACTGACCATTCCCCCATGTATGAGTGATTTCATGTTTGTTTGTTTAGATTAGTTATGTGTTAGTCCTTCGTTAATAAACTATTGTGCACAAATTACATGAGTTTTGATTCTGATTCTGCCTTGCAAATTAATGTCCCTTTACGATTCCGATTCGAGCTACATGCTCTAATGCAATGGTACTTTAAGAAAGTTATTTTCTGTGGCCAAGAAAATATCATTTCTTAGAGTTGATATAAAGATTATACTGAATGTTCGCTGAGCGAACAGATTAGTTGATGGAAAATTGATTCTGCTACAGTTACTACTGGCAGCTGATATAAATAATTGTAATTAATCATAATTAATTGTAATTATTTATATACATTTCCCTTTGAGCTAAAATCGCAACAGAATGGTGGAGAACGGTGGCAATCGTTTAAACATTATTTGCAAGCAGAATTCAATATCAAACTTGTGTGTTTGTCTCATAAATTTTATTAACGTCTTACACATGCAGCTTCTGATAACATCAGATAGACTATAGCTTGAATGTGCCCTACCACGAGCAGTAGAAACTTGTTCAATGCTATAACACATCTTTAAATCGTACGATAAGAAACTAACCTGATATTAGCGAAGAAATCCTAATTTCTGTTGTTAGTAGAGCGTAAGCCTTCTCTGACGAAGAAACCTCAGATTAGCAGCCCGTATAAATGGTACCAGAATGAATTAATCTAAATTTGGGCGAAGAAATCCCCACTTTTAGCTTTAAATGTGGAAGTAAGTCTTCTCTGACGAAGAAATCTCAGATTAGCAGCCCACATAATTTAATAAATTCATCTAAATTTGGGCGAAGAAATCCCCACTTTTAGTTTTAAATGCATAAGTCTTGTCTGACAAGGAAATTTCAGATTAAGCGGCATTAAATAATCTGCATGGTGAAGAAATCCCACTTGCATTGATATTAAAACTGAGCGACGAAGAAATCTTGCTACAGTATTGTTATTGTAATGGTGATTTGAGCGATGTTCCTCATTTCTCCGAATTAAGGCCTTCTTGTAACTATCGCATATCATTGTAATCATGAAGATTATGCAAATGAATAGCGAATTAATGGTGTAATTCTAGCTTAGCTAACTAGGAATTTGCCATTGTCTGTGAAGTGAATGTGCTGATCTGATTTGTGAATGAAGTTGTATGCAAAAAGTCATAACTGACTGCGTGTAAGATTCCCATGCCTGTTTCACAGCAGCACAAGTTCTGCTCAGCTTGTTCGTTGTTGTGAACATGCATCGGTCTCTTAGCAACGTCTCACCCCGGAAGTTGAGAGCAGCCTCTTCCGGTTCAATCTGATAACAGCATACACATCACAGACCCTTGTGTAAACTGAGTAGAACTGAGTGTAGCCAAGGCTAACTCTTTAGCAGCCATACAGGCATTTAAGCTAAGCCCTTTACCTCAACTGTTAGCTGTTAGCATCCGACTAACATTTAGACATGTGTGAGTGTAAAGTGTAATGTTCAAGCCACTCCTCTCCTCTCTCTCCCCCTTTCTCTTGGTTTCACCTCCTGTTTGTGCTATCACCTTCTGTTTAGACTCAGTTAGGTTGGCCCTCCTCACATACTTGGGTTTTAACTGTGTTAATTTATTCTGACTTTGGTCTACCTCGCTTGGATTTTATTTTTTTTTTTTAACCTTTGTTTAGCTTGAATGTACCCGTTCAGCTAAATTGATTTTAATTAAGTCACTAATTTAATTAAATCAAGTTATTATTTACTTTTCCTTTAGCTTCCTAAAGCTATTAGGATATTTTCATTTTTCTTTCCTTATTTTAGTTTATCTGACCATCACTATCTTCCCTCTCGGTATAGGATTATAGCAGTTCTAGCAACTGATGTCCCCTTAATGAACCGTACAGGTCATTAGTAGACTAATTCCTGTCTCTCCTTACTCCTTACCAGTCAGGCCTGCTACTTGAGGTACAACATGAGCCATAGGCCCTGAGAAGACTAGAAACACTTCCTAGTGTTTCTGCTTATTTACCTTGAGATGTTTGATGTGTCCCTGCTAGCTTAGCTAACAGTCTCCCTAGATTTATGACCCTACTGCAGCATGCCTTTGAACAAGGAACAACTGCGTAGTCATACCTCCTATCTTAAACTAAATAAGGAAAGCCCTTCCTTCTCCCTCTGTCTCTTTCTGATTTTATTTCAGTTTTGTTTATTTGGCACCTTCATAGTGACCAAACCTGTGAACCATCAGTGTTTTGAGTAATAATTGACTACTGGTAAAGCCTGGTCATTAGCTGACCCCCTGCTTACAGCCCATCAAAGTTACTCAAACCCTCTCTTTGTGCTGACCCGCACAAAATCTTAGCACCCCCACCTCACTAGCTGCCCTAACCAGCTATTCACACCTTACACGGCCTAGAGAGCCGTTCCCTATACAGATAGCTAACACCTCTGTATGTACTTGCATTTGCCGTCTGCATTTCTCTCTCGTGTTCCCACAAGTGAACCAGCATGCCTCAGACATCCAGCCCTGCCACCCACCAGGAACACCTGGAGACCCTGCAGAGCACTGTGATGGACATTCTTCAGCCGAAAGCAGCCAACAACCTGCAATGGCAGAGAAAGGAACAGCAGGACTGCGACACAAGTGGACACCTCACACCCAGCCTGGACAACCAGGAGCTGACCAGCATCATTTTCTCCTTAGTCCACACCCTCAAGGGCCTCAGACAGGAGGTAAATGAACTGAAACTGCAAGTCACAGAGTTCCAAAGGGAACCGACACCTGCTCAGCAAGAGAAGGAACAGGACAGGCGCGAGGAACCTGACAGAACGGCACAACAGAAGGAAATCACCAGTCTTCAGGAGGCTCTGACAGCTGCCAGACACAGAGAGCAGCTTGAAAAGGCCACCAGACAAGATTTGGAAAGAGAACTGTTTCACACAAAGTCACTGTTAAACAACAGCATGGAACTTAATGAGAGAGACACTAGAGTTAAGGCCTTAGAAGGCCATCTGCATGCAGCCAGAGCTGAAGTCCAAACCCTGACTCAGCAATTCGGCAACATTAAAGAGGAGCTTGACATGGTTCAGAGAGAACTGAAACAGTCTTACAGACTGTGCATGGACTCAAGTAAAAGACCCCCTGCTGCACGTCACACAGCCAGCAGTAAAAACCCCCATGCCCCTGTACACAGATACAGAAGGGGGAGCCAAGACCTTCTGCTTAACACTTCACAAGTCAGTTTCCAGGAAACCTCTGCAGCCGCAGAAGGAACAGAATTCATTCAGATGAACTCTGAAGTGACACATGAAGTGACACTCAAAGAACTCAATCGAATGGCGAGAAACATCCCTGCATTCACACCAGAACTTGCAGGAGACCATGACGTCCACGCCTACATGAGAGACATTGAATTTTTCCTTCAGTCTTGGAAATGTGTGAACTACCAAGATAGACTTTATCTGCTCTGGATCACCTCTAGCCCAGAGGTGCGACGCTTCCTGGCTCGACAGCCAGGACACATCCAATCGGACTACCAGCAGCTAAGACAAGCCATCATTAAGGAATTCTCAGACCCAGAGTCTGAACACGGACTGATCGCTGCCCTGGACACCAAACAGGGCCGGGTGAAACTCCACATGTGTACTACCACAGACTTCGACGAGCTTACTTCGGAGCTCGCAATGAACCCGGGATGGAGGAGGACACCAGCTTCAAGAGCCTCTTCCTCCAAAACCTGCATCCTATGGTGAGTCACCATTTAGGCATTCTAGCCTGCCCTCACTCAATGCCTATTCAACAACTGCGTGACCTGACACCCAAGGCCTTTAACAAGCACAAGGCCTCCACCAAAGGTGTTTGTAAGAACCCACTGATTCTGGACTGCACAACCCAGAATTCAAAGCAGGCACCAGAAGGCACCCAGCATTGTCACAATGCCGGGCCCTTCTACAGGAAGACACTAGCCAGCAGAGGACATAACCATCGCCATGGCAACAGACCCAGGTTCCAGACCAACCACTGGGAGGAGCCATGGAAAAGGGCATCCTCAGCCTGCGAACACCACGGTATGTCCAGCAGCAGTCAGCCACATCCTCCTTCACACCCTTCGCACAGGTGCTAAATGGAGGCTGCACAACAACAGCTGGACACACCCACTGTTGAGATACAGGAGCTGCTGACACTAGCAAAAGAGCTCCTTGAACAAAACTCCACTGAGAAGTACCAGAAAGGACAAACTTTGACTCCTTGTCAAACATAACACAGCATCAGACTCCTCCAGGGGAGGAGCAGCCCGCAAAACCAGCCGACACCCCAGGAGCAGCCAGACAATGTTGGATAGAGCAACGGGCCCACAGGCCCAACAGCCAAACCTCTGCCAACACAACTCAGGCAAGCTTAAACCAGTGTTGCCACCAAAGCAAAGCAACACTGCCAACATCAGACTTTTAGTGACGTTCAAGCAGAACAGAGGGCTAACAACCACCTGCTGCCCTCCTGCCATCATCACTAGGTCAGTCTGAAACTCTCTTCACACTACCATCTCCATTACGATTCCCTGCGACCCTCGGAATCACCTGCCCTCTCACAAGTGAGAGTTCAACCAGTTGTTCCAAACAACACCTAAAGCAACCATTTGACCCAGGCCAAATCACCTCAGGACGACAGGTGACACTGCCATGACACCTGCGGCACAAGCTCAAGGACCTGCACCTTGCTACTGCCTACACCATCACAGCACACCACCTGACAGCACCCCAACCACTCCTAGTGGCACCAACAGCCAGAGAGCCACCGCTCTCTTCCAGCCATGAGTGACAGGTGCGTGTCTGATTGTTCTGCACCTTTGATGTCGCACGCTGTTGTCTGTTGGACGGACAACAACGTTCGAAGAGGGGGGAGTTGTAGCGTTTGGGCCAATCAGACACACAATGGTTCATTTGATTCGCTAAATCAATGATTCATTAAATTAACAAATAATCACAGACCCCCTCGCCCAATCCACAACACTGTCTGCCGGGATGTCTCCAATGGCCCACCAGGCCCCTGGTTACCATGGACACCAGAATACCTCGGCCAGATCAGATAAACTTTACAACCTGCAAGTATGTAGAGAGAATCTCCCACTACTTAAATCTCTCTAAAAAAGAAACATACTGCTATAGAAATGACTCTTTCCTATTCATTCACAGACAAACCTTTCTTTGACCTTCCTATCACACATAGCCCAGGTCATTGTGTACAGTATTACTGCATTGTATTTTAATTTTGTCTGTTGTATTTGTATTTGTCTTTCTACTGTTTTATGCATGTATTATGATAGATGACTAGTAGTATAACCCACCTATGTCATGCTTGGACTCTTTGAGTTCGTATTTTAATGATCTAAAAGATGGTGTAAATTAGATGTTGATACCTTTGCAACATGTTAGTGTTTTAAGAAACCTTAGTAGTTTTTGCATCAACACCCAATCGAATTACATATGCAAAATACCATGCTCACAGACAAAGAGTCGTAAACTTTCCCTCCAAAGGTGAAATTTACCATTGGTTCATGGACCTCCAGGAGGCACAGCCTCCAGAGAGTTTAAAGGCATCGACCCCTCTCTCTTCCTTCTCTTCTTCACACTTTTCACTCGTCTGCAACATCTTCCGATTGCTGCCCGTGTGGAGGAACCCACGGGGAGCCTGAGCCGGCACAGGGCGTGCCCGGCGGGCCCGACAGGCCCAACATACAGAGCTGTGGCTCTCGACCACAAAGAGCCAGACAGTTCCACTCAACCCTGAATTCATCTTCATGACTCGCCTCAGTCAGTCAGTGGTTCTTGGAGAACCTAAGAAGATGAGCTAGAACTCTTCAGGACTTCCCTAAGTGTGCGCCAGGCCTTGCGGCCTTGTCTTTCCATTCCCCAAAGATCACAGGACTTCAGCTGAGTCCCTCTCAGCTCTTGGTTCTTCTTCACTTTCACATGGGAAGAAACTCCCAGTCACCATTGAGTCAGAACATCTTTGGAATTCATCACTCTTCAGACCCGGAAGAACGTGATTGCAATTCCAAAACCACCACTGCTCAAACCATCAAGACCTTTCAGAGACTGCATTTGGACACTTGTTCAACGACCAAGGCAATGCAAGTATCGTACATTTAACTAAACAATACAGAGGTTTAGTATAAGCTGTAGACAGCACTGATGGTTTCACAGCAGGTGGTTAACTGACTCTTTTCATAGCTTCATTTCCTTTCTCTCTCTCTAACTGCTTCTCACTGACCATTCCCCCATGTATGAGTGATTTCATGTTTGTTTGTTTAGATTAGTTATGTGTTAGTCCTTCGTTAATAAACTATTGTGCACAAATTACATGAGTTTTGATTCTGATTCTGCCTTGCAAATTAATGTCCCTTTACGATTCCGATTCGAGCTACATGCTCTAATGCAATGGTACTTTAAGAAAGTTATTTTCTGTGGCCAAGAAAATATCATTTCTTAGAGTTGATATAAAGATTATACTGAATGTTCGCTGAGCGAACAGATTAGTTGATGGAAAATTGATTCTGCTACAGTTACTACTGGCAGCTGATATAAGTAATTGTAATAAATCAAAGTGTTCTTTTAGATTATATTTTGTTTAAATTCAAATCTTCATAACATCAACATTGCTCTTGAAAATCACACCACCCAGAATCATATTTGCTGAAGTGACAGTTTTGTTCTCTTTGACTTGGATGGAAATGGTGCTTATTCGCAAATGTTACATGCAACATTCTAATTTGGCACACAAGTTAAACTTTGGATGGAAACCCGGCTACAGATTTGGAATGACATGAAGGTAAATAAATAAGAACAGAATTTGCATTTTTGGGTGAACTATCTCTTTAAATACCTCAGTATCTCCAGCTGACAGTTTGGATTCCTCAGTCCATCAGAAAGCATCTGTACACCAGAGTCCTGCAGGTCATTGTAACTCAGATCCAGCTCTCTCAGGACAGAGTTTGCGGATTGTAGAGCTGAAGACAAACTCTCACAACACTGAGCAGTGAGATTACAGGATTGTAGCCTGTATGAAGAACAATACAAATATACAAAATAATCTTTTTTAGTTTATATTTTGATTGAATGTGCTATTAAACAATGCTTAACAGTTAGATAACTGGACTCTAGCCTTTGTGGAGAGCAAACACACTGTAGTAGTGATGCAGTAGAAGCAAAGCTAAAACCATTGCATGTATCCTGTGACTGAGTTTTAGAATTTAAGGCTAAAACTGTTTTTAAAGAATGACGACTTCCTTTCTTCAGTCGTAAAGAAATTATGTTTTCTGAGAAAAAAAAATCAGGATTTCTCTCCAAATATGGTGTCCCCGAGTTTGAACTTCCAAAATACAGTTTAAATGCTGCTGCAAAGGGCTCTAAACAATCCCAGCCGAGGAAGAAGGGTCTTATCAACAAAACAATTAGCTATTTTCTAAAAAAAATTAACAATTTCTATACTTTTTAACCTCTAGCTCTGCATGTATGTCGAAAAACTCCCATCTCATTTTTCCCTCCAACTTCAAAATCAACCTACTTTGCTGTTTTACCGTTTTTTGTAAAGGCCGTTTGACCTTCTTGCACATTCACTTTGTAAACACTGGGTCGGTACTTCTGCAGCGATGTAGGACGATTTTAAAGTTGGAAGAGAAAATGAGATAGGAGTTTTTTGACATACCCTAACTGTATTGAACTGGAATACACAGAGTTCATGCAGAGCTATACAAGACAAGCATTTGAGGTTAAAAAGAATATAAATTGCCAATTTGTTTAGAAAATAATGATCGTTTTCATTATTTATGATTCACATTTTAATAAACCTGCTAACGTTACAGCAGCGGGAAATATGAACATGCATAAGTTATTTAATCTGTGTTATTTTAATTTTTTTATTTTTTGACCTAAAACACAGAGACACTGATGTTGATGTATCTGCATTCAAGAATTTCAGTGGGCTTAAACAGAGCACCCTTTACAGCAGATTTAATTCACAAACAACTGATAGTTTGAACTAAATATGATTTTCAGTTACAATAATTAATTCCACATTAATAACTTACTTTTCACAGCTTCAGGTGCGCATGCTAACTAACACCTTGTGGTTCTTACTTGTGAGTTCAGTTCACTGGAGACTAAATGGATCATTTGAATCAGTGAGTTGTCGACTCAATAACAGCTGCAATTGGATCATTCCAGTTTGAGAATAAATCGTTTCTGTGTGATATATTATAAGATGTAATGATATCTTTTATAAAATGTAGTAAAGTAAAAAGTATGATCATATGCTTTGGAATGTAGTGAAGTAAAAGTTACTCAAAATAAAACTTCTCCAGTGAAGTACAGATAGTACTTCACCCAATTTTAAAGTCTCTGCACTGGCTACCTATTAGGTTCCGCATCAGCTACAAAATAGTACTTCTTACCTATAAGGCACTTAACGGTTTAGCTCCTGCGTACCTAACTAGTCTACTACCACGCTACAATCCATCACGCTCCCTAAGGTCACAAAACTCTGGACTGTTGGTGGTACCTAGGATAGCAAAGTCCACTAAAGGAGGTAGAGCTTTTTCGCATTTGGCACCCAAACTCTGGAACAGCCTTCCTGATAACGTTCGGGGTTCAGACACACTGTCTCTGTTTAAATCTAGATTAAAGACACATCTTTTTAGCCAAGCATTCAAATAATGCATCTCATAAACTTTTCCCGCAGTTATACCTGATCAAATGTTCATTATTAATCTTTTAGCTCTGGTTTAACAAATCTTCCTTTCTTAGTTTGAACAGCTGCTACGCTAAGTATGTTCCTATTTGTTCTCTGTTTTTGCCATGGGATTGACATCCCATGGTAACTAGGAATTCGCAAGCTCCAGTGTGGATCCAGAACACTTAAGAAGGGATGATGCCAACCCCACAGAGGACTTCAGATGATGCCAACCCTGAAAACATACAGCACTACCGAATTCTGCTACTAATTTATAGTGTTTTTTTTTTTTTTTTTTTTTTTTTTTTTTTTTTTTTTTTGTTTTTTTTTTTTGTCTGTTTGATTACGTCATTAATTGATCTTTACCACACATCTCTGCCATATGTACATCAAGCTACTACTACATATATTGTAAAAATGTCAATTTGGTGTAAAGCTGCTTTGCAACGATATGTATCGTGAAAAGCGCTATACAAATAAATTTGAATTGAATTGAATAGTAAAACTACTTCGTTACTGTCCACCACTGTTCAGCTGGTTTAGTACATGTGTCTCACACACCTCTCCTGCTCACTGCCAGAAATTTGATTCTGTAAGATTTTACCCATTTTGATGCTTTGGTAAAGGCTAGTTCACACTACAGGATATTAAGCATGATTTAAGCCCGATTTGCAAGTTAATGAGCTAGCTGAGTCGGGATGTGATCAGGGAAAATCAACAGGTGATCAGCACTCGTCAGTCTTTATGTGTGAACCACTCAAAGACGCATCAAATAGGCTCGCTAACGCATCGCCAACATCTCGCCGATGCCAAACAAATGTCAAATAGACTCGCTGGCGTGTCGCCAACATCTCGCCAACGGTGAACAAATATTTTTTTTTCCAGCACCAATTTTTTTCCAACGTCCATTCTCAAATAAATTACTCCTGTTTCACGTGTTGTTTCACGTCATTCCCATTTCACTTTTTGCGTTTTTTGCCCGGTCAGGTGAGCCGTCATCTGTGAACTCTCGGACAAGCCAGCTGCCGCCTTGATTTAAATGCTCTGTCTATTCTTGGAATTACGGTACGAATGTGTGGCGCATCCAAAAATCTGAGAAAGAAGCTTTATCACAACACCGTAATTCAACAAACAGACATGGAGCAAAATCCAGGTGGCGGCTGGCTTGACCGAGTGTTCACAGACGGCGGCTCACTTGACCGCATTGTGTTTTCATCACAAAACGTGGTTTGGGGACTGTGTAGAGTCGTTGGATGACACAGTTGTTGTCAGCTTGTGTAGTTTGTAACCCCCGGTTACGGATCATTTATGTAATGCCGCGTAGTGTGAACACCACAACAATTTAAAGACAGACAAGCAAGTCATTTAGTCGGAACAGCACAGCAATCTGCCGACGTTTAAAGTCGTGTAGTGTGAACTTGGCTTAAGAAAGCCCATGCTAAAATCCTAAATGTGATCATGTTTTGAAAGTGTAGTGATTGTTGTCAGTATTACTTACCGAACTGATCTGGATTCTTTAACCACAGGTAACAGATACTGAAGAACTTCATCTGCTGTATGTTGTGCTCCAATAAACTGTTTCAGATCAAACACATCCATCTTCTGCTCTGATGTCAGCAACACATAAACCAGAGCTGACCACTGTGAAGACGAGAGTTTGGCTTTTCTTATTTTTCCAGATTTCAGATAATGTTGCATCTCCTGCATCAGTGAATCATCACCCAGTTCATTCAGACAGTGGAACAGATTGATGGATTTCTCTGGAGAGGGATTTTCCTTGATCTTATGTTTGATGCAATCAATTGTTTCCTCTTTGTTGAAGGAGCAGCTTCCTGTCTGTGTCAGTAGTTTTCGTAAGAGAGTCTGATTGGACTCCAGTGAGAGACCCAGAAGAAAGCGCAGGAAAAGATCCAGATGTCCATTCTTACTCTGTAAAGCCTCATCCACAGCTTTCTGATGCAGCCCAGGGAATGAAACTTGATTTAATATATATTTATTAATATAATAATATATATTTTGTAACCAGTGCAAAATTTTAGACAACAGACTTTGTTTGGTTTGGTCAAAAACATATATTTTGTTGTTTGTACAGGAGAGGTGTGCATATAGAGCTGCTAGATGTTCCTGAATGCTCAAATGAACAAAGCAGAAGACTTTCCCCTGATACAAGCCAAACTCCTCTCTGAAGATCTGAGTACACAATCCTGAGTACACTGATGCTTCTGTCTCATCAATGCCACACTCTCTCAGGTCTTCCTCATAGAAGATCAGTTTTCCTTTCACAAGCTGCTGAAAAGCCAGTTTCCCCAGTTTGAGGATCATGTCTTCATCTGTCACCTTCTTCTCATAGTCCTTCTCATGTTTGATGTTGGTCTGAATGATCAAGAAGTGTGTGTACATTTGAGTGAGAGTCTTGCGAATATTTAATTTCCCTGATTTTCTCAGCATCTTCTCTAGAACAGTGGCTGAGATCCAGCAGAACAATGGGATGTAGCACATGATGTAGAGGCTCCTTGATGACTTCAGGTGTGAGATGATTGTATTGGCCAGACTCTGATCACTGATTCTCTTCCTAAAGTATTCCTCCTTCTGTGGCTCACTGAAGCCATGTGCCTCTGTCACTCGATGGACACACTCAGAGGGGACGAGATCAGCAGCTGCTGGTCTGGAGGTGATCCAAATGAGAGCAGAGGGAAGCAGATTCCCCACAATGAGATTTGTCAGCAGGACGTCCACTGATGTCTTTTTGTTTGCATCCCGTAGAATCTCATTTCTTTGAAAATCCAGAGACAGACGACACTCGTCCAGACCATCAAAGATGAACAACACTTTATAATCTTCTCTGGATATTTCCATTTCTTTAGCTTCAGGGAAGAAGACATGAAGAAGATCTGAAAGACTGAGTGTTTTGTCCTTCATCGAGTTGATTTCTCTGAAAGAAAGTGGAAATATGAGCTGGACGTCCTGATTGTCTTTCCCTTCAGCCCAGTCCAGGATGAACTTCTGCACAGAGACTGTTTTTCCAATGCCAGCGACTCCCTGTGTCAGCACCGTTCTGATGGCTTTGACTTGTCCATGTAAAGGTCTAAAGATGTCATTGCATTTGATGGCTGTGTCCTCTGTTGCTGCTCTCCTGGATTGTTTCTCAATCTGTCTCACCTCATGTTCATTACTGATCTCTGCACTCTCACTCTCTGTGATGTAGAGCTCTGTGTAGATCTTATTCAGCAGTGTTGGGTACAGAGTGCCTGGGAAAGAAGCAGAGGTAGCAAGCTAGATAAGACGGTGTAAGTATACACAGTTTTTTTTTTTTTTTTTCTCAGTGCTAATGTGGTCTTGCAGATGAATGGTGTAGTGTAACACGCTGTGAAGTAATGTGGCTTGTGAACTGTTGGATTTTTCAGATCACACAATGCGTTATTTAATTGAATCTCATTTCTTTGAAAATCCAGAGACAGACGACACTCGTCCAGACCATCAAAGATGAACAACACTTTATAATCTTCTCTGGATATTTCCATTTCTTTAGCTTCAGGGAAGAAGACATGAAGAAGATCTGAAAGACTGAGTGTTTTGTCCTTCATCGAGTTGATTTCTCTGAAAGAAAGTGGAAATATGAGCTGGACGTCCTGATTGTCTTTCCCTTCAGCCCAGTCCAGGATGAACTTCTGCACAGAGACTGTTTTCCAATGCCAGCGACTCCCTGTGTCAGCACAGTTCTGATGGCTTTGACTTGTCCATGTAAAGGTCTAAAGATGTCATTGCATTTGATGGCTGTGTCCTCTGTTGCTGCTCTCCTGGATTGTTTCTCAATCTGTCTCACCTCATGTTCATTACTGATCTCTGCACTCTCACTCTCTGTGATGTAGAGCTCTGTGTAGATCTTATTCAGCAGTGTTGGGTTTCCCTGCATCACTGTTCCCTCATACAGACACTCAAACTGCTTCCTCAGATTTCTCTAAATGTGTTGAGGACTTCATGGCTGTAAAAAAAAAAAAGTTAATAAGCACAATGTCTTACATATTCTGTATCATATATTCAAATCATATCTCTTACAGAAATATACCTGAGATCAGGCTGTGTATATCCACTGTTACACTTCATTGGTTCAGCCATAGATGGGTCACTCTTCATAGACACACAGCTGGGCTCTGCTTCTGATCTCTTCTGATGAACTGAACTAAAACATGAGAGATTAAAGTTCGAACTTCATACTTATTACTGTATGTAACAAATCAACTACACATTTATCATTATAAAATTTAGTTTAAAGAACACTTTTTAATCATTTCATATGCTGTTTACACAAATAGTGAACTGACCATATGTAAGGTCATGCAATAATCATATTGTTATACAAATGTTATACCTGAGACCAGGCCATGGATCTCCACTGGTACAGTTTATTCGTGGGTCACTCTTCATGGACACACAGCTGGGCTCTGCTTCTGATCTCTTTTGCTTAGCTGGACTAAAAGAGAACGTCCCAGGTTACGTATGTAACCATGGTTCCCCGAGGAACGAGACGCTGCGTCGGCAAACGCTAGGGAACGCCTTTGGCGGAACCACACTCTGAACACATGTGAAATCTGACCAATGAGAAAACGGGACGTCACGGGCGGGTGACGTCACCGACCAGGAAGCATAAAAGCACGTGCGAAGCCGGCCGGCGTCAGCTTCGAGAATGAAGCGAGCGCTCGGCAGGGATGCCAGAAGGATGGACCGAGACGCAGCGTCTCGTTCCCTCGGGGAACCATGGTTACATACGTAACCTGGGACGTTCCCCTTCGGGAACTCGAGCTGCGTCGGCAAACGCTAGGGAGCGAGATGCCCACGCCACCAGACTTCGAAGTCCCTGCCTAGTGGTGCTAGGGCACAAGGACAGAAGAGCCAGGAGTGGCTCGGGTGTCTAGGCTATAAAACCTGACAAAGGTGAGTGGCGTGGACCACCCCGCAGCATTACAGATGTCCTGGATGGGGACACCTAACATGAGTGCTTTGGAAGCAGCCGAAACACGAGTGGAATGGGCTCAAGACCCATAGGAGAAGGAAGGTCCGAAGACTCATAAGAAGTAGAAATGGCATCCACGATCCATCTACTAATAGTTTGCTTGAAGCAGGACTCCCTTCTTAGGGGGCATAGGCAGAGAATAATTGTTCAGATTTACGCCACAGGGCAGC
>NW_026127852.1:0-15954 GCF_022985175.1 Labeo rohita | reverse complement strand
TATACTTGAAATCCGCTCTCTGTGAAACACTAAAAATATTGCTATAAATTGTAGAAACACCTCCCCCTTTACCTTTTAGACGTGGCTCATGTTTATAATGGTAACCATTAGGGGTAGACTCGTTTAAGATAATGTAATCATCTGATTTTAGCCAGGTTTCTGTCAAACATAGCACATCTAGGTTATGATCAATGATCATATCATTTACAAAAAGCGCTTTTGTAGAGAGGGACCTGATATTCAAAAGGCCAAGTTTTATCATTTGTTTCTCTGTATCATGTAAATTTTTTTATTTGTTGAACATTGATTAGATTGTTACTCTTAAATTGGTTTGGACGTCTTTTGTATTGTCTAGCTCGGGGAACAGACACAGTCTCTATAGCATGATATCTAGGTGTAAGGGTCTCTATGTGCTGAGAATTAACTGGTTTCGGTGACGTGAGGCGGCTAGCAGACGGTCGGATTAGCCAGTCTGTCTGCTTCCTGACCTGGGTCCCAGTTAGTCAAGTGCAAACTCTAAGACTATATGCCATATTACTAGAGAGAAGAGTGGCACCACCCCGGAAGGATGAAGACCATCTCTTTTCAACAGGTCAGGTCTGCCCCAAAAACTTGTCCAATTGTCTATGAAACCTATGTTATTCTGCGGGCACCACTTAGACATCCAGCCATTTAGTGACGACAGTCTGCTATGTATCTCGTCACCACGATACGCAGGGAGGGGGCCAGAGCAAATTACAGTGTCTGACATCGTACTTGCAAGTTCACACACCTCTTTAACATTATTTTTAGTGATCTCCGACTGGCGAAGTCGAACATCATTTGTGCCGACGTGAATAACGATCTTACTGAATTTACGTTTAACATTAGCCAGCACTTTTAAATTTGCCAAGATGTCAGGCGCTCTGGCTCCCGGTAAACATTGGACTATGGTGGCTGGTGTCTCTATTTTCACGTTCCGTACAATAGAATCGCCAATAACTAGGGCACTTTGATCAGGTTTCTCAGTGGGTGCGTCACTGAGTGGGGAGAACCTGTTTGACATTAATTATATAAACTTCACAACTTTCATTTGCACTGATATAGCAAAATGTTTTCTTCTTGCTGTTTAAATGCATTTTTGTTCTATAGTCTTCTTTATTGTTCTCCTAGCCCAGAGGTCTCCAACTCAATTGACCATATGCACGATTACTTTCTTGTTTTAGACAAGCCACCTCAGTAATTTCCAGTCAACTATACTATGCTGTAAGAGGAGTGTCATTTGCTCGTTTTCTCTACAGAATTGACCATATGCACAGAGCGTTCTTTAAAACTTTAGCATAATGATAAGCCAGCTCGTAAATTTCCGGGGTGGCTCATTTTATATGTGCTATATAAAGGTGGAGACTTTTAAGACTATTTCCTGCCTCGTTCTTATAAGAAACTAAGAAAACTAATAATTGCAACATCGTAGATAATGATAGCAGCATGAACATTCAGTTTCATATTATTGAACAACATATCATTTAAAATCTGAGCCTGGTATCCCCATAGACACATAGTTATATATAAATGCTGACAGCTAAACACTGTTATAACTGTTTAATCTAACGTTAGCAAGCTGGAGATTAGTCTCTTCAGTGACATCTTAATAGTATTCTTAATCATCAATAACTTGCCTTCATAGTCACATTTTTAAAATCTTGTAATATTTTAAAGCCTTTATTATTTTTCAACTGTACAGCTGTGCAGTAAAATTCACTTCAAAGATTCACCTTTTACTCATAAATACGACATGAAAAAAATGCTTTTTCAGGGAAAACGTTGGCTGCGTTCGAAATCGCATACTCAATGAGTAGGTACTTAATTTCAATAAGTATTTACTTAACGAGTGCTAAAAGAGTACGTACTTTACAGCCAAATCTCGTTGAGTGAATGTAATTCGGACGTCATCTGCCATGTTTACGTTATCATGTGATCTATGAGCTCATAACAAGCGCAACAATTTAAAAGATGGGAGCAGCAGGTTTGATTTATCCGTAAATATTTTGATGTTGATGAAATTTGCTAATTGTCACGGATTGGCCAGGCTCTTCCACCACTCACATCCAGCGATCTCAATGACCTGAATACTAATTCATTGCACCTGCACGTAATTACCCGTCAGCCTTCATAAGCACACACCGCACTACCGTCATTGTCCGGGCTCGTTGCTACGAAACGGACTCATTGTGTCTCTCGTCTTGAAGTCACAATCTATTCTTACCTGCAAATACTTACCTGTGTCTCTTGTGTTCCAGTCCAGTCGTCTTTGTTTCCCCAGTCCTGTCAGCGGTGTGTGTGTTCGGACAGCCATCTTCTCCAGTCAAGTTAATCTGCAATCAGAGATCGGATCAGTCATCATATCAACAGCTAAGAAAACGTCAAGCTCTTCCAATTCTACTCACCTCTCCAGAACCCTAGTATTCTCCTGTGTTGCTCTGCTGTGTATAAATAAACTGTGTAAACGTTACTTACCTGTCTTGCGTGTCTGTGTCCGTAACAGAAGCCCGGACCAAGACAGCACACAGCATGAGCGCATCGGATCCATTCCAGGAGCTGGTGGATTCTCTCAAAAGAGTTCTCCAGCGATCTCAAAGCACCAGCGCACCTGCCACCACCAACAAATCATCACCAGCACCGAGCACTTCTTCTACCACAATTCCATCCAGTCCCATGGCTCGACCAGCGCCCTACTCTGGTCGGGCGGAGGAGTGCAACGGATTCCTTTTGCAGTGCTTATTGGTATTCGCCATGCAACCCACTCTATATCCAACTGATCAGGCCAAGATCGCTTTCATCATCTCATTGCTTACAGGTCCCGCTCTGCAATGGGCAGAGACGTTATGGCACCAACACAGCCCAGCCGTTCAATCCATCCAAACATTTACGGCTCATTTCAAGGAGGTTTTCGGCCAGTCTGACAGCAATATCACTGCAGGTGACCAGTTGTATCATTTAAAACAAAGAACCATGTCTATACAGGAATATTCTTTGAAATTTAGAACCCTTGCTGCTGCCAGTGGATGGAACGAGCGAGCACTCATCACTACATATCGGCTGGGGTTGGAACCCAAACTGCGCATGCAACTGGCTGCTCATGACGATTCAGGAGGACTAGAGAAGTTCATTCAACTATCCATCAGATGTGCCGATCGCATGACTTCATACTCACCCGACATGAAGGCTGTTTCACCCGCACTCCTCCGTCCACCAGAAGTAATGACCCCTCCAGAACCAGCACCCGAACCAATGATCTTGGAATCAGGAAAATTATCGTCTGCTGAGCGGCAGAGGAGGTTGACCCGGGGTCTCTGTCTATACTCTGGAGCTAGTGGACATTTGAGACTGAATTGCCCCTCAAAACCAGCATCTTTCAGGGTGAGTGTCATTCAATCGGATGTAGAAAAATTACACCCTCTGACCACCAATGTCCAACTATTTACTACCACATCTTCTGTTTCAGTCACAGCTCTCCTTGACTCCGGGTCAGCGGGCAACTTCATCTCTGGGTCCCTCTGCCGCCAGCTCAAGCTCCGTACCTTTCCCACGACAACCAGGTACAAGATCCACTCTATAACTGGAGAATCACTATCCCGAAAGCAAGTGCAACGCAAATGTGACGCCATCTACCTTCAAATTGGAATACTTCACAAGGAAAGGATTCAATTGCTGGTTCTGGAGGATGCCACCGTCGACATTATTTTAGGGCGTCCGTGGCTGGTGAAGCACGACCCTATCCTCTCTTGGGGCACAGGTGAAGTATTGCAATGGGGTGAGGATTGCATCACAAACTGCTGTCTCGAAGTTCCTCGACCTGTCAAGAAATCCATTCCAGTATGTATCACGTCTGTCGAAAGTCCCGTGGCTAATCAGTCTGTCAAGATTCCCGCTATTTACTCCCAATTCAGTGATGTCTTCTGCCCCAAGAGAGCTTCCCAGCTACCCCCTCATCGGCCATGGGACTGTGCAATAGACCTGGTTCCAGATGCACCGCTACCTAAAGGAAGGATCTACCCGTTGTTGCTTCCCGAGAGTAAAGCCATGGAAGAATACATCCAGGAGGCGTTAAGTCAGGGGTACATCAGACCATCCACTTCTCCCGCAGCTTCCAGTTTTTTCTTCGTTTCGAAGAAGGATGGGGGACTGCGTCCATGTATAGATTACCGGGCCCTCAATCAATATACCATCAAGTTCCGTTATCCCCTTCCTCTCGTTCCTGCGGCCCTTAAACAGCTCCGCTCGGCACACATCTTCACGAAGCTAGACCTCCGCAGCGCTTATAATCTGGTCCGGATACGTGAGGGGGACGAGTGGAAGACTGCTTTCGTGACCCCTACTGGCCACTATGAATATCTGGTTATGTCATATGGATTAGTAAACGCCCCCTCCGTATTCCAGAATTTCATTCATGAAGTGCTCCGGGAATTCCTGCATGGGTCAGTCATAGTCTATATTGACGACATTTTGATATATTCCCAGAGCGAGGAAGAACATCGCCACCACGTTGCGGAGGTCCTCCAAAGATTGCGGGAGCATCAGTTATATTTGAAGGTGAATGCTGTCGTTTCCTGGCTAGAACCCAAGAACATTAAAGAATTGCAACGATTTTTTTTGGATTTGCCAACTTTTATCGCAGATTCATCAAGAACTACAGTATGATCACCAGTGCACTTACCAACCTTCTCAAAGGACACCCGAAAACCCTCATCTGGAATTCGGATGCTTCAGCAGCCTTCAAAACCCTGAAACAAGCCTTCACTCAAGCTCCATTACTCACCCATCCAGACCCTGATCTCCCTTTCATGGTAGAGATAGATGCCTCCACCACCGGAATAGGAGCAGTCTTGTCTCAACATCATGGTACCCCTGCACGCCTTCATCCTTGCGCTTACTTCTCGAGGAAGCTCAGCCCGGCAGAACGGAACTATGACATCGGAAACCGGGAATTACTGGCCATAAAGCTTGCCCTAGAGGAGTGGCGACATTGCAAAGCGACTCTGTCCCCGTCAAGCCAGGTGGGCTCTCTTCTTCACAAGATTTCAGTTTACCATCTCATACCGTTCTGGATCTAAGAATGTTCGTGCAGATGCACTTTCCTGTCTCTTCGAACCGGAAGAAACTACAGACACACCTTCCAACATCCTACCCTCACAGATCATCATCAGTCCTATCGAATGGACTTCTCCTCCAGCCGTCGCCACTCCTGAACCTAGGACTCTGCCGGGCTGCCCCCCAGGACGTCAATTCATTCCTAGGACACAACGGGTAGATCTCATTCATACCACTCACACCTCCTTAGGTACCGGTCATCCAGGGGCCAACAACACACTCTCGCTGTTATCCGAACGCTTCTGGTGGCCCAACATGGCAAGGGATGTGAAGAGATATGTACAGGGATGTAAGGAATGTGCTATGGCTAAAAGTCCACGTCATCTTCCTGCAGGAAAGCTCCATCCCTTGCCAGTCCCGAACCGCCCCTGGTCACACCTAGGAGTGGATTTCATGACTGATCTTCCTCCATCTGATGGAAATACCTGCATCCTGGTCATTGTTGATCGCTTTTCTAAGTCATGTCATCTGATCCCTCTGAGGGGATTGCCCACAGCCCTTGAAACCGCCGAATGCCTCTTCAATCAGGTGTTTCGTTACTATGGAATCCCTGAAGACATTGTCTCGGATAGAGGGCCCCAATTTATTTCTCGGGTATGGAAGGCATTTTTCAAACTCCTAGGTGTGACCGTTAGCCTCTCATCCGGATACCACCCACAAACCAACGGACAGACTGAAAGAAAGATCCAGGAGGTGGAGCGGTTCCTTCGGACATTCTGTCACGGTCACCAGAACTCCTGGAACCAGTTTCTGGGCTGGGCGGAGTACGCCCAGAATTCCCTGCGGCAGCCTTCCACGGGACTCACTTCATTCCAGTGTGTCTTAGGATTTCAACCTCCACTCTTCCCGTGGGATGGTGAACCATCAGACGTCCCTGCAGTGGATCATTGGTTCCGGGAGAGCGAGAGAGTCTGGGACAACGCCCATCATCATCTGCAAAGGGCAGTGCGCAGGTCCAAGGAGGTCACCGATCGACGGAGGATACCTGGTCCTATCTTCACTCCAGGTCAGAAGGTTTGGCTTTCCACCAGGGACATCCGTCTGCGCCTGCCCTCAAAGAAACTCAGTCCCAGATTTGTTGGTCCCTTTACCATTCTGGAACAGGTCAACCCGGTCACTTATAAATTGCAACTTCCACCTCACTACAGAATTCACCCTACATTTCACGTTTCACTCCTCAAACCCTATCACGAACCTCTGCTTCCCTCCACTGGTCTGGTCAAGAAGAGGAACCCCCTCCCGCAATGGCTGTAGAGGAAGGATCCATCTATTCCGTCAAGGAAATCCTGCTGTCCCGACGTCGTGGTGGTCGCCTCGAATACCTGGTTGATTGGGAAGGATATGGTCCTGAGGAAAGATCATGGGTCCCACATGACGACATCCTGGATCCCACTCTCATGGAGGAATTCCATGCAGCGCACCCTGAATATCCAGCACCTAGAGGAAGGGGTAGACCACCTCGGCGTCGGAGAGGTCGGCCCTCAGGAGCGGGCCGTGGGGAGGGGGGGTAGTGTCACGGATTGGCCAGGCTCTTCCACCACTCACATCCAGCGATCTCAATCACCTGAATACTAATTCATTGCACCTGCACGTAATTACCCGTCAGCCTTCATAAGCACAAACCGCACTACCGTCATTGTCCGGGCTCGTTGCTACGAAGCGGACTCATTGTGTCTCTCGTCTTGAAGTCACAATCTATTCTTACCTGCAAATACTTACCTGTGTCTCTTGTGTTCCAGTCCAGTCGTCTTTGTTTCCTCAGTCCTGTCAGCGGTGTGTGTGTTCGGACAGCCGTCTTCTCCAGTCAAGTTAATCTGCAATCAGAGATCGGATCAGTCATCATATCAACAGCTAAGAAAACGTCAAGCTCTTCCAATTCTACTCACCTCTCCGGAACCCTAGTATTCTCCTGTGTTGCTCTGCTGTGTATAAATAAACTGTGTAAACGTTACTTACCTGTCTTGCGTGTCTGTGTCCGTAACACTAATTTTGTGGTCTTGTTAAAGAAACAATTTTACATTTTATTGTGATTGTAGTATAATCCTTTTTTTATACTTTTATACTTTTTTATGACCTTTAAAATACATTGTTAATAACGTGATCCAATTTTATAAGAAAACTTATAAGATGGAATCGTTCTCTTTAATATGTAGTTAATTTCTTCATTTTATGAATAAAATTGGCTTAAGCGGTTTAAATCTCCGTTGTTTTTTCTTTTTTGTTGTTGAATTTAACTGTAGTTTCATCCATCCAATTATTCAGATATTTAACCTCGTTATTATGTTGTTTTTTTTCTGTGCATATAAGCTCATACCATGATGAATGCATATTTGTTTTTTTTGTTTTTTTTTTGTCATTACAGTACATATTTTCCAGATCTTATATGTAATTATAAGTTCAACAAATAATAATAATGAAAAGAGTGACAGGTGCACTAAAACATCATAGCATCAGTAACTCCACAACCCTACCAATCATGACTTTATTAGTTAATGCTTTTGGAACCTCTGAAAGTTGGCCTCCATTGACTGATACTGTATGAACAGAAACCGGCAGAACAAAATCTTTTTCTAGATGTTCTCACTGATGTTCTCACTCTGAGCTCACTGAGGATGAAGAGGTCACAGCAACATCTGGCCCAGATGAGGCAGTAATGGCAGGTGGAGTGATGGAGGGTCTCATCCATGGCACCAGAGCATTTCCAGGATGCTGCTGTGGATTTCTCCTTTTTTTACCGCTCACACCAATCTGCAGACATTTCAGATCATACAAAGAAGCACAAATATAATACAAAAGCATTCATTTTAACTTTTTTTTTTTTTTTTACAATAATTTTAACGTTTTTGATTTCTGTATTAAAGTAACAAAATGATCTTACTTTATATTTTTATTTCAGGTCTTCCTTTCTTCCCACAAATGCTGCCGTCACCTGCTTTTTACAGCAAAATTACAATATACTATAATGTTACTGTCTAGTCTTTGCACCGAAATACTCACATTTGTAAACACCCTCGTCGCGGTTCTCAATCACGTTTGATGATGACCTATTGCTCTCTCGTGGACTCCTGGGATTGAAAAGTATCCATTGATGAACACTCCAGAATCTGGGTTGAAGCAGTAGGACATCCGGGGATTTCTCGCCTACTCTTTTAGGTTCCGAACGTACTTCTTTCTTCAGGTACTCTCTTTTCCTACTATATAGTAGGTAAGTATATATATTAGAACGCAAATTAAGTATACGTATGTCCGAATCTCGTGAGAATTAGTGCACTCGCTTACTAATTCTCACCTACTCTTTTACGAATACTGAAGATTCAAGACCTGTTTAACAACCTGCATGCCAATTATTAAGTGTGCATGTGATAGAAAAGTATACTTTTGTTAATAATTTACCACTATATACTTTATAGTGTTTACACACTCTGGCGGCACCTATGATGATGGAAAACAAATAAAAAACAGATAGTCTTACCAGACAGTAAATTCAGTCTGGCAGATGCCAGTGTACACAATATCAAAGTGCCATATCTCCTATATTCCCATAACCTAAAACTTTCTGGTATGTGAAGTAAAAAAAATATACTTACACTATTATAAACACTTCGGGTCTCTAGTGACCCTATACACTTTTTACAAAACAAACAAACAAACAAAAAAATAATCAGAAAAAATTCTTTTTTATTTTATTATTTTTTTCTTGTTTTGCGTTATGACCAAGATGCCACAAGCGGTGTGAGAGGAAACACAAACACGTCAAGCGCGGAGGTATACGAGCTAGGGTAAGGGCTAACCCCACCAGACCGGCTCTTCCAACACTTATGCTCTCAAATGTTCGCTCGCTGGAAAATTCTCAAACTCAACTCAGATGGTCTACACAGCAAGAGACAAAGGATTGTTTTGTGTTTTCACTGAAACATGGCTAAACAACAACATCCTGTACTCCACCATTCAGCTGCATGGGCTAACCTGCTACCGAGCAGACAGAGATACAGCACTGTCTGGTAAGACTCATGAAGGAGGCTTGTGTGTGTATATCCACACAGAATGGTGTAACAATGCTGTGGCAGTGACAAAACACTGTTCATTTTCTAGTAGAAAGTATGTTCGTGAAGTGTCGACCATTCTATCTGATGTGGGAGTTTACGGCCATTCTTACTGTTGCGGTTTACATTCCCCTGCGTGTAAATGCTAAGGACACACTTTGTGAACTGTACAGCACTATCAGTGAACAACAAACAAGCAACCCTGATGGCTTTTTCATATTATCCGGTGACTTTTATCACGCAAACTTAAAGACCAAAGATCTACCAACATGTGAACTTTGCAACAAGAGAAAACAACACACTGGACTTGGTTTACACAACAGAAAAAAATGTGTACAAAGCTGAACCCCACCCCCACCTTGGGTACTCAAACCACATCTCTGTTATGCTAATCCCAGCATACAGACCAATTCTGAAACTGACCAAAATGGTTCAAAAACAGATCACAGTATGGCCAGATGATGCCACCTCAACACAGGACTGCTTTCAGTGCACAGACTGGAACATGTTTAAAAAGGCGGCCACCTACAACAACTACACAGACTTGCAAGAATATACAGAATCAGTGACTGCTTACATCAAAAAGTGAATAGATGAAGTGACAATCACCAAGAACATTACCATATGTGCCAACCAGAAGCCATGGATGACAGCAGAGGTTTGTGGGCTGCTAAAGACCCGGGATGACGCATTCAGATCAGGAGAAAAAAGCGGTCCTCAAAACAGCAAGAGCCAACCTGTCCCATGGCATTAAGAAAGCAAAATGGTTTTATGCACAAAAAATTAATAACCACTAGCAATTTTTTTCCACCCTCCACCTGGCTCTTACCCACCTAGAAAATAAAGACTCCTATGTTAGAATGCTGTTCATCAACTTCAGTTCAGCATTCAACACAGTAATCCCACAACAACTCATCAACAAACTAAACCTGCTGGGCCAAAACACCTCCCTCTGTAATTGGATCTCGGACTTTCTAACTGGAAGACCTGTGTCAGCCGCAACACCTCCAGCACTACCACACTGAGCACAGGTGCCCCTCAAGGCTGTGTGCTCAACCCACTGCTCTTCACGCTGCTGACCCACGACTGCACTGCCAAGTTCAGCTCCAACCACATCATCAAGTTTGCTGATGACACAACGGTGGTAGGTCTCATCAGAAACAATGATGACCGTATTATTAGTAGTAGTAGTACTAGTGGTTCCCTATTGTCACGAATCTGGTCGGTGTCCCGTTGTCCGCTCACCACCAGATGTCACTCTCACCTCACCTACACACTCTGACTGTTGCACCACACTCCGGACTGCATCTCCCATCCTCCACCGCACTGATTGCGTCAGCCCCCGTGACCATTCAGGCGTTCTATAAAAGCCCCGGTCCTTCCACTTGCAAACCACGGATTGTTGTATTGTTGTTACCCCCATCATTTGCGTTTCCTAGTTCCTTGTGCCCTGTTCCTAGTTCCTGGTTTTTGATCTCTCGCCTGGTTTTCTCGTTTTCTTCTGTCAAGCCGCCTGCCTTTTCGGACTCTCGCTCTTGCTTATTGGATTATTCTCTACGATTGCCTGTTATATTCCTGTCTGCTCCTGTCTCGACCCTGCCTGTATGACCATGTCTTTGTCACGTCCTACAAAGAAAAGCTTGCGCATGGATCCGCTCGCCTCTCGCCTCTCACTTGATGTTACAGAACAATCCGTCACACAAGGATCCAGCAGCTTCACTCCCGGACATTCGTTTGACATGGACACAGACAGAATTCTATGCAGAATCAAGCAGAGAACATACACACTCGAGCAGTATACCCGTGAGTTTATTTCCATTTCAAACTATTCCACTCTCCCGGACTGTGTTAAAATTGAGATTTTTTGTGACGGCGTAAACCAGCCCCTCCGTGCGCTGTTGAGACGCGAGGGTCCGCGCTCGTCACTGGAGGCATTTTTGAACTTTGCGTTATTGTGTGTGGGTTCGCCGTGCACCGTGGGGGTCGCAGAGAGGGAATGCGACAACGCGGTAATGGCGACCACGCGTCCCACTCGCAGATTGGCGGTCATGCCGGAGCACGATGCCGCAAGCATGTTTGCCGCCTGGATCGCTCAGGAAACGGCAGCCGTGTCGGAGCGCGCTCAAGCAATGGCGACGGCTGCGGATAGCGCTGCTCGAATGGCGGCGACAGCGGTGCCCGTTCACAAAATGGCGGCCGCGCCGGAGCGCGATCATACTCAGGCGGCGACAACAGAGCCCGTGCACAAAATGGCGGCGACTGCGGTGCCTGTTCGCAAGAAGGCGGCGGCGCCGGTGCGCGCTCACAAAATGGCGGCGATCACAGAGCTCCGTCACGTCACAGCTGCCATACAAGAGCCATTCAAAGGTACAGTTACATTTCCTGAGTCAAGTGAAGTTCCCAAGTCTACCCAGGTTGCTGCTGTGTTTCCTGAGTCAAGTCAAGTTTCCAAGTCTACCCAAGTTGCAGCTGCATTTCCTGAGTCAAGTCAAGTTTCCAAGTCAAGTCAAGTTGCAGCTGTATTTCCTGAGTCAAGTCAAGTTTTCAAGTCAGGTCAAGCTGCAGCTGTGTTTCCTGAGTCGAGTAAAGTCACAGCTGCCACCCCTGAGTCAAGTCAAGCTACAGCTGCTGTTCCTGCGTCAAGTCAAGTCAGAACTGCTCTTAAGGCAAGTCAAGTTAAAACTGTGTTTCCTGTGTCAAATCAAGCCAGAACTGTTGTTCCTGTGTCAAGTCAAATTACAGCTGTTGCCTCTGTCTCAAGTCAAATTACAGCCATCTTTCCTGAGCCACTGCACAAGATGGCTGCCACGCCAGTGCCACTGCGCAAGATGGCTGCCACGCCAGAGCCACTGCACAAGATGGCAGCCACGCCAGAGCCACCGCACAAGATGGCCGCCGTCTCCAAGCCACTCCACAATATGGCCGCCATTACTGAACCTGTGGTCAGCCCCCGGACGCCACCTGTGGTCATGATGGCCCACGTGCTGGACACACCCCTAATGACGGTATGGGCAGCTAAAATGGCGCTCCTTCATGCCGCGGCGGCTACCCCTGGGTCAAGTCAGGCTTCCAAGTTAAGACACAGAGTCAAGTCAAGACACAGCTGTCGTTCTCCACGAGTCAAGCCAAGTCACAGCTGTACCCCACGAGTCAAGTCACGTTACAGTTGTTGTTCCAGAGTCAAGTCACGCTACAGCTGTTGTTCTTGAGCCAAGCCATGTTGTTCAGGAGTCAAGTCCCGTTACAGTGGATCTCCATGAGCCAAGCCAGGTTACCGCAGATCCTTATGAGCCAAGTCAAGCTGCTGCTGTTATTCCAGAGCCAAGTCAAGCCTCAGCCGCTGCTCCAGAGTCAAGTCAGGCTACAGCTGAAGCCTCCAGGTCCAGTCAAGCTTCCAAGTCCAGCAACATCAGGGCTGTCGTTCCTGCGCCAAGCAACGTCCAGACTGTCGTACCTGCGTTAAGCAACGTCAAGGCGGTTATTCCTGAGTCAAGCAAAGTCGCTGTCGTGGTCCCTGAGTCAAGTAAAGTCATTGATCTTCACAAGCCAGTTCAAGTCACTGCTGATCTCCATGAGCCAAGTCAAGTCACCGTTGATCTCCATGAGTCAAATCAGGTCACCGCTGATCTTCACGAATCAAGTCAAGTCACAGCCAATTTCCACGAACCAAGTCAAACCACAGCTGATCTTCATGAGCCAAATGAAGTTATTATTGCTGTTCCAGAGCCAAGTCACGTCTCGTCTGACCTTCCAGAGCCTCGTCACATTTCGTCTATCTGTCCAGAACCTCACCACGCCCCGCCTGACGGCCCAGAGTCCAGTCACGTCCCGCCTGACGACCCAGAGTCAAGTCACGTCTCGCCTGACGGCCCAGAGTCAGGTCACGTCCCGCCTGACGGTCCAAGTCACGTCCTCTCCGATGGCCCAGAGCCAAGTCACGTCCCGTCTGACCGCCTAGAGCCTAGGCATGCCTCGTCTGACCGCCCAGAGCCTCGCCATGCCTCGTCCGAGGGCTCAAGGTGGAGTCATGCCCCTTCCAACGGTCCAGAGTCAAGTCATAGCTCATCCGACATCCCAAGATCACGGCCTATCATGATAGCCAGCGTACTGGACCCACCACAACCTCCCGCTGCTCTCTTCCTTTAATGGCGGTTGCCATTTGGTGTGTGTGGGCTGCACACTGTATCCCTGAGGCCACGTCTGGTCACAAGTCGGCTCCAGAGCTCCCCTCACTTGGAGAAGCCATGCCAATGCCTCCTGAGGTGTCAGCCTTGGCTGTAGGTCCTCCCATGGAGGCGGCATCCCCTATAACCTCTCTGCTTCTCCCCTTGTTCTGTCAGCCTCCTCTGTCTCTGCTTTTCCCAGGTCCCAGACCATAACGCGGTTTCCTGCTCCGTCCCGGCTCCCGCTTGGTCACAAGCCTGCTCCAGAGCTCCCGTCTGATCTCAAGCCTGCTCCAGAGCTCCCGTCTGGTCACAAGCCTGCTCCAGAGCTCCCGTCTGATCTCAAGTCTGCTCCAGAGGTCCCGTCTGGTCTTAAGTCCGCCCCAGAGGCCTTCCCCATCGGAGAAGCTGTGCCAATGCCTCCAGAGGTGTCAGCGTCAGCTGTAGAACCTCTTATGGAGGGGGCGTTAACCTCAAAACTCTCTGCTTCTCCCTTTCTTCTGTCTGTCTCCTCTGTCCCTGTTCTCCCCAGGTCCCAGACCATGACGCAGGTTCCAGGTGGGCTATGTCACGAATCTGGTCGGTGTCCCGTTGTCCGCTCACCACCAGATGTCACTCTCACCTCACCTACACACTCTGACTGTTGCACCACACTCCGGACTGCATCTCCCATCCTCCACCGCACTGATTGCGTCAGCCCCCGTGACCATTCAGGCGTTCTATAAAAGCCCCGGTCCTTCCACTTGCAAACCACGGATTGTTGTATTGTTGTTACCCCCATCATTTGCGTTTCCTAGTTCCTTGTGCCCTGTTCCTAGTTCCTGGTTTTGATCTCTCGCCTGGTTTTCTCGTTTTCTTCTGTCAAGCCGCCTGCCTTTTCGGACTCTCGCTCTTGCTTATTGGATTATTCTCTACGATTGCCTGTTATATTCCTGTCTGCTCCTGTCTCGACCCTGCCTGTATGACCATGTCTTTGTCACGTCCTACAAAGAAAAGCTCGCGCATGGATCCGCTCGCCTCTCGCCTCTCACTCGATGTTACACCTATATGCATTGTTCTGATTTATTGCACACAAGAAATGACAACAAATTTTACTACATAATATTTTTGTTTTAGGCTTTCAGCCCCGTGTGTTTAAAGAAAAGAAACAAAATCTCCTAACAAATTATAAGGAATAAATACAGACCCCGCCTCTATTTGTTGGTCTTGTGTGTTATTTTCCTGTGGCCACATGTATCAGTGTGTGTGTTCAAGGTCTGATCTAAGGGTTTTACTGTAGACCTGTTCAACAACCTGCATGCCAATTTTTAAGTGTGCATGTGACAGAAAAGTATACTTTTGTTAATAATTTACCACTATATACTTTATAGTGTTTACACACTCTGGCGGCACCTATGATGATGGAAAACAAATAAAAAACAGATAGTCTTACCAGACAGTAAATTCAGTCTGGCAGATGCCAGTGTACACAATATCAAAGTGCCATATCTCCTATATTCCCATAACTTAAAACATTCTGGTATGGAAAGGCAACCCTGTGATTAAAAATTAACTGACATTTACAACTTTTTTTGTCTGCATGGCTCAGTGGTTTGAATTCATGAGGTTTGAAATTATGGTTTATTCACCATAATGGTATGAAGTTTGGTGACTTTTATGGCACTTTGAATATCAATCCAGAAAAAAATGGAGGGCTTGATTTGAAAAGGCTAAGTGAGTGTTAAAAAAAAAAAAAGACTTGTGGTCTTCGCTGTCAAAATTGACCATCATAGGAAATTAATGGGATATGGGGAAAAACATATGAAATGTAGAAAAAGTAGCTCAAAAGGGCAATGTATATAAATAATTATAACTGTAATTACTTACAATTATTTATATCAGCTGCAAGTAGTAACTGTAGCAGGATTTGTATTTTTGTATTGTCATCAACCAATCTGTAACATTTAGTGTAATTTCACAACTCTAAGCAATGATATTTTTCTGAAAACAAAAAAAAAATAAATAACCTTCTTACAGTATTAACTCTTTGGCAATGTTCGGTCATTTTAGACCGGGAATTTTTTTTTTATGGCAGTCACTATGTGACCACAAAAAATATATATATAAAAATTGTGGACTTGATTGAAAAAAGCTAAATGGTCATAAAAAAATTGTCACATTTGTGTTGTTCGAAGTCAAAAATGACTGCCACTGGAAATAAATGGGAAATACGCAAAAATACTAAAATGCAGAGACTTTGTGTGTACGATCTACAAATCATTCATAATGCAGAAAAAGAGTGCAAAGCAGCGAAGGGGTGACACTCTAAAACATCAAGAGTGCAAAACAGACACTCAGTAATAGTAAGATAGAGATTCCTACAAAAAAAGTACAGACATGATAGTTTTAAAGAAGATGTGCTGCCCAAACTTGGAAGCTGTCTTTACTAAACTGTAAGCCTTTTTATTCACCAGGGTGTTCCTCGTTTATTCTGGTGAGTGTGTACACTCATCCTGACGTGCATGTGAGTGTGGCACTAGAACTGTTGACCAATAAGATCACACACACAGAGCAACGTTACCCGGACTCTTTCATTAATATAACTGCATTAACAAGGTAAACACATTTATTTTAGACAT
>NW_026127851.1:0-15968 GCF_022985175.1 Labeo rohita | reverse complement strand
GATCCACATTAAAGACCACATCACCTAGACGGCTGTCGGCACAAGACCACGGGAACTTTGGCCAGAGGAGAACTGGCCCCCCGACTGAGCCTGGTTTCTCCCAAGGTTTTTTTCTCCATTTGTCACCGATGGAGTTTTGGTTCCTTGCCGCTGTCGCCTCTGGCTTGCTTAGTTGGGGACACTTTCTCTTAACACAATATTGCATTTTATTTTATTGTTTTTGATTAACTACCTTTACCTATAATGTGAGTGTTTACTGTTGCCTTTGGCATTGTTGATGTACTGTTTCCTATTTAATACTGTACAGCCGCCTTGTCACAATTCTGTATTGTTAAAGGTGGTATATAAATAAAGGTGACTTGACTTGACTTGACTTCACAGCTATTCAGGCGCCATGGAACTTCAGGACTTCCACTCTTACGCTACATGGTTTTCTGTGTCAACATGTAGCTTGTACGACATGTTACCATCCATGTCACATGTGTCAACAGTTATGGTTCTGAAAAGAACTATTACACCTAATTAAATCTAGGACAAGACACAGAATAAGATAAATGTGCCTGTAACTATTTCAAGTTACATGAATGGACGATGGGGCTTAATGTTAACAAACATAGGCTATAGAACGGATTTATGGAGGTTTAAATTTGTATAATGTGAGATTTATTAGAACTCTCAAAGGGGGGACTGAAGGATTACAAATTTAAGAATCTGTTTAAAATATGCTGATCCTATGCTAGGTTCCAATATAACAGCATGAACTGAAAAAGTTATGTATATTGTGATCTCTAAGAGCAGACAGCCCAGGCCCTGAGACAGTAACCTTTTGCCTTTATGCAGTTCCTGAACATCTGGCAGGTTTCCCAAGTTAAGTGTGAATTCTAGGCTCAAGGTACAACTGTGCCTTTTGTTTAGCACCTATGCATTTGAATGACACTTGTATGCTAAATAGATCAAGGCTGGGAAAAATCTTTTACTGGGCTGATTTCCTGTACCACATTTGCATGCTTTGTTTAGATTGATTCCACCTCTATGTACTCCTCCTCCTTCAAACCTATATACTCTGCTGTGCTGAGATTTTGTCAGACGACTTTTTGATGACTGCAGCGCCACACAGCGAGTATCTGAATAAAGAGAAACTTCTGCTTCAAGATATCCAAAATGTCTCCTGGTCTCTAAGAAAAATTTCCAACACTCCCTACTATGTATGTTACCCACACATTTGTCTATTGTGTTCTAATCACTCGTTGTGTATGTCCTTTTAATAACTATTGAATAGCTTAAGGGTTTATATTTGTGTTTGGTATGTATGAGTTTGAAAATTCATGCTTTAAACGTTTCTCTCATTCAGTTCTTTGTCAAATGCATTGTATTCATGTTATAGAAATCATGGCCAAATTATACTCTGCAAGAGCAGGAAAGTTTGTACTATGTGACTGATAAGATAACATGCTGATTTATGTTTTGGGAGGAGAAACATAGCAATATCCAACGGACCGTACAGCAGCTGTTTTGCGGTCGCGCATTGGCTGTTGTGAAAGTACTGACGTAATCATAGCCGTGATCATCCCGATTTAAAATCCTGAATATCAAACATGTTTGATATGATCGGTGCGGCCCCGATTTATGTGAGAACAGATCGGGAGGTGCAAGATTCGATCTGTGAATGTCTCACATTACCAGATAATCCGTGTTGAATATCGGGACAGAGCGAGATGCTCAACAATATTTTTGCTCCAATTCTCGGGAGGGGAAAATCGAGGCTAAATCAGGCTAAAAATCCTGTAGTGTGAGGCCGGCTTTACTCACCAAACCTGGATTTTACACCTCTGACAGAGACTATAATATTAAAGGTTTTTCCACCAATACCAATTTTTAGGAGTTTGTACAGTAAACCATTGTGCCAAATTGAGTCGAATGCTTTTTTAAAATCGACAAAACATGGAAAATATTTCCCCTTGTTTGTCCTTGACGTTTTTATTAATTAGTGTATGAAGAGAGTAGATGTGGTCAGATGTGCGTTGTTTTGGTAGAAAACCAATTTGCGCCTTATTTATATGGTTATCCAGTGGATTTTGATATTTTTATTGTTTTCTTCAAGTCTTCTAGTCGTTTCTTTATTCTACTCTGAGGCAGGTTAAGGTCATCTGGTTCAATTTTTTGATAAAGTTTTTTGCAAAATAAGATTTCCAAATAGTGCCATTTTGAAGTGAGATCTCTAATTTGGGCTTATATATATATATATATATATATATTCATCAATTTTGGTTTTAAAATAATTTTCTCTTTTGTTCCATAATAGTCTTTTGTAATTTTTAAGACAGATAGAATAAGTGAGCTGTAATGTCTGATTGGATGGATCTTTGTGTTTGTTGTTAGAAAGTCTTCTTAGTTCTTTTTTGGCCTTAGTACATTCTTTATCAAAACAAACATCCTTTGGTATTTTTTGTTGATTTATTTTATGTTTGCTTTACTGCTAAATGTTAGACAGAGTTGCTGATGTTTTGAATATGTGATTAATATTTGTTGTTGCTAAGTTTATTCCATTAACGTCTAAGGTGAAATTAACGGACATGAAGTCATCCAGCATTTTTAATATAGTAGGACAGTTCATGTTTTCTTTGAATTGCTCAGAGCTGGATTGGTTCCATCTGAGTTTGGGTTTCAAAGAAATCAGTTTTTCAGATTCAGCTGGAGAAAATTCAGCATTTTCAGATGGTGATTTCAGGTAAAGCACAGTTTGGCAGTGATCAGAAATCGGGAGTTGAGGTCTGACTGTGAAAGCACAAATAAAGTTTGGATCAATATCTGTTATCGAGTAATTGACCACACTGGCTCCTAATTGTAATTATGAAATTTTTGTGTCAATCCTTGTTCATATTTACCGCAAACAATACACTGTCACTTTAATTCTGCGCGTGCAGCACAGACTCCGTGCGGAAACGGTCTCTCTACATAAAAAAAAAAACAAACAAACACAAAACAACAAAAAAAAAAAAAAAAACAAAACAAACAAACAAAAACTAAATATAGATAAAATATTAAATGACTTATAATTTGAATACAACATATGTCAAACAACTGTTTGACATGTTTGGCCTGATCAAGTTTCTCCATTGTGTTCAGATGTTAAAATCAGATTCAGGATTGTGGTGTTTGGTTCAGATCAGTAAACACAAACCTCACTCTGAACTACTGACATCAGCTACATCAGTCACTGATCACCACACGAAAAGCTTTTCATCAGAAGATGAGTTCACTACACCAATCCATTTTTCTGAGGATAGAAAGGGGAAAAACACTTTAAAAACTGTAGAGACACTTTAACCGAAAATGTGCTGCGGTTTTAATGCGCTTCTGCTAAGTAAATGCTGATAAGCAGATAAGCAAACTGAAGGGTTCAGAAGTCCAAAGTGTCAAAAAAAGCTGCAGTTACATGCAAACGAATGTGTGAGATATAAGTGTGAAAAACAGAGCAGAAACTGACCAGTGCATCAGAAAGTTTGCTTTTAATACTGAACAATGATATTCAACATATATGGAGATTATAGAATAGATACGTTTCTCCTAAAGATCCTGCTGGAGTGCCAACTACTGACTGAACATGGAAAAACAAGGCCTTAGAAAACTGGAAACTTTACTAAAATACTTGTGTATTTACTGTTCAAAAATACAGATTTTTCTAAATTAGCTCTCACAGTCTGATCATGTTTTTGATTCAGATTTGATCTGATCATCATCATAAGAAGCTTGTGTGAAAACCGTTCAGTAAATTGTTCAGTGATTTGTGTGTTTGATCAGGAAATATCAACAGACTGTATTATCTGGCAGCAGAATTTCCTCACTGAACTCTGATTAAGTGTCTTTAATGTCAATCATAGTGATGGTGATTAAATTCCTCTTTGTTTCCAGAGATGGATTTATGAAATGGTATTCTCACAGTGACATTGTGCTTTTACAATAAATGGACATTCATAATACTTTCATTTTATTTAAACATTTTTCTTGTATATGTATTTTCAGTGGCTCTTGTTGTGTATAGTTTTCCTCTCTTCTGTTGGGTCTGTTCACTCCTGCTGGTAGATGTTGCAGCAAGAGGCAACCTCCTCATCTGAAGGCCATTCAACATACTGTGTGACTCTCCTGATATGGATGATGCTGCTTTAGCTCCCTCTTGAATGGCTTCTGAATTCCATGGAAACACATTTGTGTTCAGTAGGTGGCACAAATGTGTCTACACTGACATTTAGGTGGCGCAATAAATTCATAGAAATTGTCAGGTTTTGACACAAATTCAGTGCATTTATTGTCAGTTTGTTATAATTGATTCTGTATGTCAGTAAATATAGTCAATGTTGGCAACCATTTATAAAAAGAATTCATACTAGGAAGTGCTGACAAACATGTACTGCAAAAACCACAACAGTTTTTGGTTGAAGTCACAGTCAATCATCTGCACTTCATACCGGACTAACAGTGTGTTTTCAGATATTTGCAGTGTTATTACATTAGAAAGGTTGGAAAACAGTCAAGGATTATGGTTTGTGCTTTTGTTGTGTTTTGTTTGAATTTGGTTGATAAGTTATGAATGTGTCTTCTTGCAGTTTTAGTAGAGTAATACAGTTCTGTTAAAAATCTGCAACAATTGTTTCACTGTTATTCCCATTATAAATAAAATACGCCATAATGTGCTTTTATTTTCTTACCCTTATGTTGTACTTGTGGTCCACTATTTCAACTTACATTATCTAACTTACTTGTGACTTTCTTATAAACTAGTACTAAACAAAAGTTTAGTTGATCTTGAGCTTGTTAATTTAATTGTGTGAAGTACAAAACAAATAAATACATAAATGAATAAATAAATAAATAGCTGAGAAAAAAACAATAAATAAAAAACAAATCAAAGACATGCATTCTGTTCTCTGTTGTTTTAATAATTGTACTAAGTAACACTATTTTGTTTTGTCAATATTAATTTGTTTGCTAAATGCAAAATGCCTCAATTGATTTAGCAGCACATACTAATTACATACTGAATCACACTTATAAAGCATAGGAAGAACTGATGACTTGTAGTTTGTAGTAAAAAAAAAATTGTGACTTGTAGTTTTGTAGTAAAACTTGTAGTTGTATGTATATATATATATATACACACACACACAGTGTATCACAAAAGTGAGTACACCCCTCAATCATTTTAGTACATCTTCTCAGTAGGGTTCAGGTCAGATCACCTTCACCTGCACCATCCATACTGTACAGCTTCTCTAAAAGCAGATGTGTCTGCACTGTATTAAATGCTGAACTAAAGTCAACAAATAAAATACCAGCACAGGCTTTAGTTGTCACACCCCTGCACTTGTATTGGTTTTTCCCTCTTGTGCCTGTATGGTTTTCTTTTTCCTGCCCTCATTATGTCATTATTAGCTAACCTTGTATCACCTCTCATAGCCTAGGTCATCTTTGTGGAGAGCAACAATTCCAATTCTTAAATCTTCAGAGAGTTCTTTGTCATGAGGTGCCTTGTTGAACATCCAGTGGTCAGTATGAGAGAATTGTACTCAAAGTTGTACTCAAATTGTACTCATTTTAACTGCTCTAATACAAGATACACAACTTTGTATGGTCCTGTCAAGCAGACAAAAACATGAACATGATGAATAGGACATGTGGCTGAAATGTGAGGGGTGTACTCACTTTTGTGAGATACTGTATTTCATTTCAACCAAACCAGTTATTGTAGATGTTACCACATGGAGTACATTTTCAAGTTGAACTGAAACATTTTTTTTTTTCAGTGTAGGCATTTACACAACACAAAAACTACAGAAGACTATAAAACAAATATGACCCAACAACTTCATCCCAGTGTTTTGGTAAATAAATAAATAAATAAACTAACCACCATTGTGTATCTGTAGTAAGTTGGATAGTTATGGCAAGACAGTGGAGTTGGGGTTCCTTTTAGAAGAAGATTTCCTAAAAAACATGTGCACAAAGCAATTATTTACCATACAGGCAAAAACTTTTGTCCAGTTATAGTAATTAATTATTTTGGGTGTGCAGAAACAAAACACAAATTTCATTTCCATTATAGGCTAATACTAGTAGTAGTGGACTGTAACAAAGTTGCTACTGTAGTAGTACTTTGTACATGTTCTTTTACTCAAGTAATTTTGAAAATGAATAGGCCTACTTATAATTTTACTGGAGTAATAGTTTATTGGGGTATCTGTACTTTTACTCAACTTGATTTGTGGGCTACAACCTGATTATTATAGTGACTATTTGCAGATAACTGCTCAGTAGTAGGTATTTCATAGTTATTTTTCTTGAACTTAACTAGTAGATAATTAATAGTAGTTATTCAAGAGGTATGACAGAATACATTAGTTACTGAATAACTAGCTGTTACTTAACACAATCATAAAATTGTTTTACATAATTACCTGTTAGTTCTTCAACAATTCCTTGTTAATTATGCAGTGAGAAAGAAACAGTATTCTAAAGTGTTACCGTATATGTTACACTGTAAAAATAATTCTGTAAAATTTACGCTAAAAAATGGTAGCTGTGGTTGCCAGAATTTTACAGTAAAAATACAGTAGCAACATTTTGCATTTTACGGTTTTCACTTAAATTTACAGGTAATTTACACGTAATTTCATTAACTGATATAATGTTAATGTACCAACCTCTTGAAGTATTGAAGTATTTATTTTTCTTAAGTTTTGAACTTAAGTTTAACAGTTTTGAAAACAGTTTGTAAAATGTGCAAATGTGCATGTATAGTACATAAAGTTTTGGTCGTGTTTGTGTCGAAGTGATAAAAGAATTCATGTAATTTGGCAGATGTCATCATTGAATGCATTTTGTGCCAAAGCAATAATAAATGATCCACAGTTTAGTCCACATAGACTGATGTTGTGCTCACTGTGTGAAGAGTGACCTAAAAAAAGTGACCTAAGTATTGAGAAATGTGTCCTAGCGATTGGAAAACCTGTAACTGAATTTGTTGTTTTAACATGTGATTATTGTCAAAACAGTTCATTCTGGTTCAGAGGAGATCACGTATGCAGATCCAACATTCTACAAAAGAAAAGCACAGAAAACAGTAAGATCATTTACAGTATTTTTATCTCTGTATTATTTCAGCAGTGAGTCAGATTTAGGTGTGTGTTTGAGTGAAGATATTTGTGCTTCTGTTTGTGTGTAATAATCACAGTCACATCATGGCCAGTAATGCTTTTGGTAAACACACGTGTGATGTTAATGTGTTTGTTTGTTTTTTTTTTCAGAGAGTTCAAGAGGAGGATGAGGTGGTGTATTCAGGAGTCGCCGTGAGACACTGACCGAGCTCTTGATCAAACTGTCATTCTGTTTAAAGGCTGCCAGCTTATTATTATTATTAGGGGACAAGCACCGAAGATCCGATGGCACCTATAGTATCCATTGTCGTTCCTATTACTCTTCTTCTTCTTCCGCTCTTGAGTCTATGGGAGCCCATAGAACCTTTTGGGAAAGTTGTGTAATCTGGCACACTGATAGAGGACAGTCCCAACATTAACCACAGCAAGTTTGGAATCTCTAACTCAAACTCTCTAGCGCCACCACCTGTCCAAAATTTCAATCATTTTATGCTAATAACTTTTGAACCGTAAGGCACAGAATCAATTTTTTTTTCCTCTGAATCCTTGGCTCATGCTGAGTTGAATGAAGTCCAACATTTAAAAATCGTAAGGTTTCGTTTTTTTCTATACATTTTTTTTCGTAAAACATACTTTTTCGAATTGGCTCAGATCATCTTCAGACCATGCTGGCAAAAAGTTATGGAATTCAAGTTGATTAGTCAAACTGTTTTCGAATAACACGCAAATGAATTCTACGAAAAGCACGCAAAATTGGTTGTGAGGCTATTTCTCCACTAAGGTTTGGCATTCAGACCAAACTTGGTGTCTGTCATAACAAGCATGACCTGAGGCTACCTGCAGTGTTTCGGCACAGTGCCACCTAGTGGTCAGGAGATATGAAAAATGGCTCTTTTTGCTTATAACTTCTTAATGGTTTGGCCAAAAATCACAAAACCATGTCAGCCATTTTGGGTGTCGGCCATATTGAATTTTGTCTAAAAATGCTATATTTTACGAACGCATAGACATATCATTACGAAACTCGGTATGTGTCTTCGCCACTATGCCCTGACAGTACTCAAAAAGTTTGGGGGCAGCGCCACCTTGTTGCCAAAAGTTATAAGGAAATTTACATAAATGCTAATAAGTTTTGCTTACATTAGCCTATTGTAATGAAACTGATGTCAATAGATTCCTTGAGTCAAGCAGAGCACATTGATACCATTATGCCAATATTGGCCAAACATCCTGTCCGCCATTTTGATTAATGTACAAAACCTACTTTTTCAAACTCCTCCTAGACCGTTAGTCCGATCTTCACCAAATTTGACTCAGATCATCTGTCGATTTTTGTTTAACGCATCAACAAATTTGCTGGAAAGAAGCCAAAATGCATCTGAGGCTGTATCTCCACAAAGCTTAGACATATTTGAACCAAACTTTGTATGTGCCATTGTTACCTCACACTGACTACGCCACATCAATTTGGTAACAGCACCACCTATTGGTCAGAAGTAATTCGCCATTCATTAAAAATTAATAATGAAATTTCCAAAAATGCTAGTACCTTCTGATTACATTAGCCTATTGTAATGAAACTGATCTTAAAACATTCCTTGGGTCATGCCAATAACATAGATATCAAATATACAATAGCTGGATAAACATCCTGTCCGCCATTTTGATTAATGTTGAAAACCTACTTTTTCGATCTCCTCCTAGACTGTTAGTCCGATCTACATCAAATTTGACTCAGATCATCTTCAGATCTTGTTGGCAAAAAGTTATGGATTTTGTGTTGATATACAAAATGGTTTCTGTTTAGTGCATCAACAAATTAGCTGGAAAGATGCCAAACTGCATCTGAGGCTGTATCTCTGCAAAGCTTTGACATATTTACACCAAATTTTGTATGTGTCATTGTCACCACACCCTGACCACGCCACATCAATTTGGTAACAGCGCCACCTACTGGTCTGAAGTAATACACCATTTATTAAACATTAATAATGAAATTTCCAAAAATGCTAATCACTTCTGATTGCATTAGCCTAATGTAATAAAACTGGTCTCAAAATATTCTTTGTGTCATGCCGACAACATACATACCAATTATACCACGTGATGTCAAAATGACTCTGGGGCTGTATCTCTGTAAAGCTTTGACATAATGACATAATTGTCATTGTCACCTCACACAGAACTCATCACATCAATTTGAAAACAGCACCACCTATTGGTCAAAAGTGATAAGCCATTAAAATGTATTACTATTGGTTGTATTTATGATTTTTCAGCCATTTCAACTGATATCATCCTAAAATGCCTTTAATTATGCATTATTAAGGTCGGTCTGTTGCTCCTTGCCATGCTCCTAGCTCCTCATTCTGACTCTTTTGTGCTTAGCCCCGCATATAATAATATATTTATTATTATTATTATTATTATTATTGTTATTTATATGTTGACATAATAAAAAAAAGATTATTAGGTTTATTAATATTACTGTAATATTTAATAATAATCTGATATGAATTTTTATGTTGCATATGTTGTATTGTTGCTTGTGTGTATGAGTCTTGTTTGACTGTGTTTTTTTTTTTCTTGGTTTCATGTTTTACCCTTTCCGTTTAGTCTTTATCATGCCTTTGTTTGTTTCCTTATTATTGATGTAGTTCACCAGCATGCAGAGATGGCAAAAGTGCACAACCCATTCTCACTCCCGAGGCGTCAAAAACTGCAGAACGGTCAAGCGCCTCTAGCGTCACTATGAAGACGTCAACGGCGCCCCTCGGCGTCACCATATCGACGAACTGGGACCTACATTGATTTCAAAGGGGAACTTTTGGTGTCAGAACACAGATGCGAAGGACATGAGATGATGATCGCTATGAAATCACGTTCAGGAAGTCTCATTCAGCACACATCACTATATTTGCCATCAGTTTACGTGTGCCACAGGTTGGGTGAGTAATTGTAAATACGCTGTCTTAATGTTTGTTTTAAAATGTATCCTGTCTTCTTTATTAATTAGCGCCGTATGTTTATTCGCTTGATTATATCTGTCATCCAAGGCTGTTTTTGCGTTTCATTGCGTTTAACTAAACAAACACACCTGCTAACTGGAGCGATTAAACTTTATCTGTCATGTGACGTACCAGACCTTCATCAGTTTTATATTCATATCAGGTTCAAAGATGTAAGTTGTATTTGTAGTAAAATCATGGGAACCACAACACGTACAACAGTTGTTGTAAGTTGTACTGTGATATTTTAAGTTAAAATACAGTGAACAGGACACCTACCATGTTTTTACTACAGTAACTGTAGTTTCGCTGTGAAATTTGAAGTTAAAACACAGTAAACAGGACACTTACCATGTTTTTACTGCAGTAACTGTAGTTTTGCTGTGAAATTTGAAGTTAAAACACAGTAAACAGGACACTTACCATGTTTTTACTACAGTACCTGTTGTTGTACTGTGATATTTGAACTTAAAACACAGTAAACAGGATACTTACCATGTTTTTACCACAGTAACTGTAGTTTTGCTGTGAAATTTGAAGTTAAAACACAGTAAACAGGACACTTACCATGTTTTTACTACAGTACCTGTTGTTGTACTGTGATATTTGAAGTTAAAACACAGTAAACAGGATACTTACCATGTTTTTGACCACAGTAACTGCAGGTGTACTGTGATATTTTAAGTTAAAACAGTGACACCATGTTTTTACTACAGTAACTGACCGATATAAAGTTGGTTCGATGTTTGATGTTTGACATTTGTCAGAGATTCAGCCTTGGAAATCTTCAATAGTTCTTTAACGATTGAGCACAATGACAAGAAACATACTGCATTCTAACTGTTTCCAAATGTAGAAGAGAACACACAATATGTTTTATTTGTTTTAATCTGCCTTAAGGCATTATAACTGATAGAGCTTATAATGTAATAGTGCAGGATAGGGACCGTCTGCAAAGTGCAAAACGAAGAGCAAAAAGCACAATTATTTCATCTTAATGCTTCACTTGTGAAATGTATAAAACATAAATCTCAAGTTTAAGGGGTGTGTCTTATTACTGGTTCATAAAAGAACATTTAGATATATGTTTTATTCACAGAACTATAGCACAACAAAAGTTATTGAAATGAAATCACTGAGAAAAAGCTTGTAAAGCATGACAAAGATTGTGCAGTTTACCGCCCCCTACAGGAAGATACTGAACTTGTTTTGACCAAATTTGACATTCAGAAGTTTAAATAAATTAATTTTAGGATGCACACAGTGTGATATGTAAACTCCAGGTGGTGTGTCTTGTTACTTGTTCAAAGATCAATATTTACAGCCATCTTTCACTATCAAATGTAAATCAGGATGTGCTATTGAATTAAATTTGAATCTGTTAACACATTCATTTTTGAAACACACAGTTTTCCATCTCAGTTTCAAAGGCTGTGTCTTGTTACTGGTTCATAGACGAACATTTAAATGTTGGTTTTATTCTCAAAACTATAACACAGCACATGATATTGAAATATCAACGAGTAGGTCAATCAATGTAAAGTACATACGCTCTTCTATCTGAACTTCAAAGAATGTGTCTTGTTACTGATTCCTAGAAGAACATGTTGATGGTGGTTTTAGTCATGTAACTGTAATAGAACACATACTATTGAACATGAAAGCAATACATAATTTAGTTTGAAATAAATACAATCTTCTATCTCAGCTTCAAAGGCTGTGTCTTGTTACAGATTTCATAAAGAACATTTTGCAGCAGTTTTCATTGTCAAAAGTGATGCAGAAGTCACCATATTGACATTAAAAAAATCGCTTGTGAAACCATTCAAAGGGTGTCCTGTGTCACTGCCCCCTAGAGGAACATACTGCTGTTTTGACTGAGTTTGACATTCAAACATAAATTAATTTAAAATCAATACAGTCTTCTATTTCAACTTTAAAAGATGTGTCTTGTTTCTGATTCTCAAATGCACATTTCAATTCAGGTTTTACTGTCATATGTCATTCAGGACACATGATATTGAATTAAACATTAAAAAATTCTTTTTTTTCCCCTTTATTTGTCTTGAGTAGTTAAACTGTCCACTATTCTTCAGAAAACATCTCCAGGTCTCACAAACTCTTTGGGTAAATTGTAGTAATTTTGTCTTCTGGGAAACATATAGGTGTTTTTTTTTTCTGAATCTTCTGACGTATTTCATCTATTAGTTTGTCTTGTGGACTATATGTAAACATCTTTGATGCAAAATGTCTTATTTTAGGACTTTAGAACAGTTCTAAAAAAAAAAAAAAAAAAAAAAAAAAAGCATTTAGCAGATTCTGCAAGGGTTATGTAAAATTTTGACCACAACTGTGTCTCTTCATAGAACTGTAAGTCAGATTAAGTCCCAGTAGTGGAGTCAAATTGACCCTTTGTACTCTGTGACAGCGAGCAAATGTTTATACTTACTTATTCTTTACCATCTGTTACTTAAAATAAAAAAAAAAATTAAACATTACCCTCCAAAATAAACGATATAAATAAACAAATAAATACATTAATTAATTAAAACATTTTTTTTTCAATAATTATCATTTTTTCATGGTTGTCAGTTGCAGTCATCCAATTATTGTAATTATTAAACATGATTTTTGCTGTTTAAATACCTTCTGTAATGTTTTTTTTATTATTATTATTATTTTCTTTTTTTATTATTTATTCTTTTTTTTATATCAGTGTTCATTGAGCAGTATCATTTCCTGTTTGAATAAATTTTCTATATTACATATCACTGAAATAACATATGGGACCATCCTCAATATTTTACTCAAATGTACAGTATCTTTAAAAAAAAAACAAAAAAAAAAAAAAACAAGAATAATATACTGCCATTCTTAAGTGTGCTAGACTGTACTATTTAGGTGGTGGTAATGCATAATGAAATATTTATGTATGTATGTTTATTTATATCTAGAGATGTATTTTGCTGCATCGTAATTTGTATTGTTCCATACTCATATGATAATTTATGTATTGTATATCAATAAAATAATACACTATATATGGACTGTTTTTTTTTCTCAAAAAACAAAAACAAAACAAACAGAAAACAAACAGTGTTATTAAAGAAACAAAACAGACCCTTGAATTTATTTATTTATTTATTTATTTTATTTTTATTTTTTTCTAACTGATGTATTGAATTGTAAATTGCAGTATGTTCCTCTAGGGGGCAGTAATACAGGACACTCTTTGAAAGGTTTCACAAACGATTTTTAAATGTTAATAGCGTGACTTCTGCATCACTTTTGACAATGAAAACTACTGCAAAATGTTCTTTATTAAATCTGTAACAAGACACGGACTTTGAAGCTGAGACAGAAGAAGTACTTATTTTTAACTAAATCATGTGTTGCTTTTATGTATAATAGTATGTCCCAGCTAGAAATGTTTCATATTCTGGAAATGTTTTCAGTGGCAAGTTTTATTTTAGTTCCCATAATATTCTCCTAAAAGGATCACATTCTCTAAAAACATTCTACAAATGTTTATTGATAACATTGTGAGAACATTCTCCTCTAACATTCTAATAAAGATTCTCATCACACTAGATGTGGACTTACATTGATCAGATTCACATTTTGGTTGAAAGTGAAAACACAACCTTTGTTTGAAGTCAAGCTCCAGTGTCATTATATAACTTCAAAAACAGCTTTACCAGCTTCACCTATTATAAACCAGATTTGCTTTATTTCTGTCATACATTTACAAAAGGTGAAGCTTTTCCTTATTTTAGTATTGCAGGGCCATACTTCCAATATATATATATATATATTTTGTTTTTGTTGTTGTTTTGTAGTGATGTAGATAAATCAGTCAATAAACCAAAAAAAAAAAAAAAAAACTGTGACATTGTTTTATTTACTCAAATGGTTTCCAAGCCAAAAGCATAATCTGCTACATGAAGCATTTGACATAACAGCATGCAATGAAACACTACTGCAACTGCTTAGAAGCTAATTAAAAGGATTAGCTGTCCAGCTACAGCAAACACCAACCTCCATGATGGTGGTATCATTTTTTGACCAGTAAAACATCAATATTTGAACCTCTGTTAATTCTCAATAAGATCTTCTGCAGTTGTCTGACAGAATATGGTCAGACTGGTTAGTAAAAAGAGATTTAATGTTTTCTTTTATGTAGTTGATTTCTTCTAAGCCTGTGGCTAAAGTCAGTTATAGCTCTAGTGTTTTTTTTCTTTTTCATTGATTCTGCTTGTTAACAGCAGGTGTTCATCGCTAATGCTCAATCAGCACTTAATTAATGACTTCACGAGTTCACCTGCCCATCCAGTCCCGATGGGCAATGTTAAACAAACTTGGCTTGCTGTCCTCAATTAGCCTTTTTCACACTTCCGTGTTTCTGGCTTCCGGATTGGCGCTTGCAGGGTAAAGGTTTTTCCGGTGACAGCAGCGGCCGTACTGAACAAGAGTAGGTCCGGGAATCAAAGTCTATTTTTACAAAATAGATACTATGATACTATGATATATACCGGTGTTTTACTCTAAAAATAGCAAACATTTATTCAAAAACTTTAGGTCAGCGTCTGGTCATCACAAATACTATGTTTATTTAATTATGAATGTTAGCACTTATAATACAGTACAGTTTTGAGTTTTGCCGTACTGTCTATTTGGTGCTGGCTGTGCATTATGACTCTTCACATCATTTTTTTTCGCGATTAATATTGTTATTATTATTATTATGAAAGTAATATTGTATTTTCTACTTGCTCTCCTTTGCATTATTAGCTTTAGGGTGTAAATGTACGTTGCATAATGTGCCCAGGGATATACATAATAAAATAATATAATACTAAACAAGACATGACTCCGATTAATGGCTTTATTCCTTTTGGATCTGGATTACGTTGTTGTATTGAGTTTATGCATCATCCGGACTCAGAATTGTTTCATTTATTCTTGGGGAAATGTGCATTTGGATATAAACGCTGTCATAATTTACCATGATGTAGTGATTCGAGGGAAATGACTGAGTAAATTGAGAAAATACGCTTAAATATACCGGAGATGGAGAACAGAAACTATAGCTGGTGCTATGTTGCGCATATATTATATTGACGAGTACCGGTCTGAGTGCCCATATAAATTACAAACAAGTAAAATGTTGTTTCTTTGTTGATTATATAACAACTTGGAAAGCAGACAAAAAAGAAAAGGTAAAAGGCATTATTTGAGACAAGAGCATATTAATATAATAGGCACAGACCTGTAGTAGAACTGACTTTACCCTGCGCTGACGTCACTTCCGATTTTTGTGAAAAAGGCTAATGGAGGCTCAAACCCGACGTTCGGCTTGAGTGCAGAGTTCGACCCCCTGCTTATATAGGCTTGTAATGATGATTGACAGGACTGAATGATTAGGCTCCTCCCAAACCTACTTTTGGAACTTCATTTAATTGTCTCATTACCTTTAACTCCGTGTCAGTGTTACTTTAACACTATTTGGAGTGGGACCAAATACACTCTGAGCAGTGTTGATTTAACACTGGGCATTTTACTATGTGGACAGGTATCTCTGAGTAAAAGTCTATAAAATCTCGCGAGTCCAGTTTGTGCTCACAACCATGACAACCTTTGCCCCTACGAACTCCACAGCTATTACCACCATCGCTTGTGCTGTTGGCTCTCGCACCTGGTCGGACACTTGGGGCTCTGGCTCTGGGGTGATCATTAGCTCTGTCGCTCCTGATGGCGATGGCTCAATGACCGTGACAGGCTCTGACTCTCCGTCTGTGGTGGGCTCAGG
>NW_026127850.1:0-15972 GCF_022985175.1 Labeo rohita | reverse complement strand
AATTAATGTATTACTGTTCCTGTATAATTTGTAACATTACAAAACTGTGGTAAAGTATCTATTTAGCTAGACCTTTTCAACAATATATAGTTTGTCATGATTATATTTAATTGTAATATAATGAAGGTGTCCTGCCAGCGGGACCGTGACAATTAAGGAGTTAAATCATGCTAATAAATACTTATATTTCATTTTCTTTATTTATTTGACAAGGACAGTGCTCATCAATTAACATACATAAAACTGTAAATAAGCCAGATAGTAACTATAATAGTAACTTATTTTATCTCTAGCCAGTTCTTAGAAGGCAGCCTTAAAAATAAATAAATAAATAAATAAGTTGATCTCACAGTTGTTTAGTTGGCCTGTAACCAGCAAGCTTTCAGTGTTGCGCAGTAGCGTTGCTACAAGTAGTGACGCTACTAGCTTAACTACATTTCTCAGTAGCGTGGTGGTAGCGTCGCTGTTTTCTGAATCAAATAGCTTTTCAGTAGCTAAGATCCTATTTTGATCAAGTAGCGCGGTAGCGTCAACAAAAGCTAAAAGCTATATATTTTTCTATACTTTAAGCTCAAATCGGAAACATAACTGCTACGGATCACTGATCCTGGGTCAGTAAACGACGTCACCGCCACTAAACCTCGTGACGCCATTGGCTCATTAAACTGTCAGTCAAACCGTATTAATCCTCCCGCCTCTCGTGAATGAAGTGCGGCGCGCAGTTTGAAGCATCTCAGCGTGTTTGCAGACTTAAGGTAAATAAAGAAGTGTTGATTTAAAAAGTACATGTTTTCTGTATTTATAATACAGCACTGTATTTATAAAGGCTAATTTTTTTTTTTTTTTTTTTTGCATTCGAGGAGATGAGAAAAGTGTGTCTTAGTCTAGCATTTGTTGTCGAGACAACCAAATTGCTTATGTGAAGCGCTGAATCTTTATATTTTAGCTAAATGTCAGAAGAAAACTGAGCGCCCACGTAGCAACAGAAAACTGTATAATCTGCAATGCAAACGCGTGAATGCAATGCACGTACTGCCTCTATTGTAGCGGTATTGAGAAAAAAACTTAGTACTTGAATTAGTGGTGGGCGCCTTGATTTTAGTCTTTGAAGCAGGCTAGTGCTCTGGGAAGATCTCAAACTCAGAAGAACGAGATGGGGAGTGGGTGGGTGTGGGTTGTCAAATTCATGGCGAAAGGCAAAATGTTTCGGTTCGTTCTTAGCAAAAACAAACAAACAAACAAACAAACAAACAAAAAAAAAAAAAACGATCAGGTTCCATAGCGAAATAAGAATTAAACAGTGTTCTAGTCTAAACGAATTATAATAATCTTTGCTAATATTCTTGACACTTCAAGCTTTGGACTTTGCAGTATCGAATTATGCCTTTACTATGACCAAAATGCCGGAATATGCTATTCAGCTGTTTGATCGCGCACTATCACTGCAGCCTGTTCATTTGAAAAATAAAACACAGTCACCCAAAAGTTACATAGTCAATTTAAATAGTGTGTGTTACGTGCAGTTCAGCGTGAACACCGGCCCCGTGGCACATTTTTGCTCATCATGATATTTTCCGTCTACGTGCATGAAGTACAAAGCTTACCCAATGCATAATTTCGCTTCAAATACACTGCAGATATGGAAACATTTGTATTTGTGGCGAGAGAGGTAGTCTACATAAGCCCAACTTTACTTTCAGTTTTGCTTTAAATTTGTTTTGGATTGTTTAGGCAAATTTATTTATTTATTTATTTATTTTTTCATCCTCGTTCGGTTCTGAATACGGTTAAAGTTAAAGGATTTGTTGTGGAGTGAGGGAAATAATGTGGGAACATTATAACATTACGCTGTAGGCCTGTTCATTTCAGAATATAATAAAATGTGACTTATAGGCCTAGCCGCCGTGACCTGTCGGGTTTAATTTTTCCTCTCAAAGACGTACAGTTTCTGTTAGCATGTTTTTTTAAAAAAACTTCGGCAAACGAAAATAGCCGCTTGATTCGGTTAAATATTCTTACTGTCAGTTAACAAATTTACAATAGAATTTAGCTTTGCTTCCCAGATAGTAACAGGGTCTGGGCCAAATCTGGCTTACATTTGGCACTTGTTTTTTATTCACAGTCTTGTATTCATGAAATCAATTACTATCTTTAAAAATGGCAATAAATTAAAGTGCTGTTTTTGTGCGGTCTGTCATATTTCAGTAGCTATATACAGCAAAACTACAGCACTTCCATTAGGCTATTTTTTTACGAAGCTGTCAACACTGTAAACTCTGATGGCATGCAATCAGTTGACAAACACCCATTCATATATAGACTATGTTATTCAATTATATGTATAAATTATTTTATTTAAAAATTTCGTGTTTTCCCTGTTTTATTCATTCAACATTCTGAAACAGGTGCCATTGTTTAAAAAAAAAAAAAAAATGTTTTTCAAGAAAGAATTCAATCCCCCCTAACCCCCCAAAATATGAGATAAACCCAGCCCTGTACATTATACTGATTTTTGTTGCCAAATTGGTTTGGAAGAGTGATTGAATAAACAATTAAACTGGACTTTTATGCCTGTATGACTGACAATTTAATTGATCACTGAGAGAGCATTGACTTGGTATGATGTTGGTTCAATAGAAAAATGAAAATGTAAAAAATAGCTTAGATGTAGTAAACTACTTTTGCCATGTTGCTGTAGCTTAGCTTGCTACATTACCCAAGCCTGTAGCTTTAGTGTAGTTAAGCTTCATTTAATGAAGAGTAACTGTTAGCTTAGCTCAATTTTCCAAGTAGCTTGCCCAACACTGTATATATATATATATATATATATATATATATATACAGCTTTATATATAGCTTTATTATAGTTAACTAAAACGGTTTTAAAAAAATTGTGAAAAAAAAGCAAAGAAAAAAAAAAAAGAAAACATTTGTCATTTTCATTTGCTTAACTAAAACTGGTGGCCAAACATTTTGAATAAAACCTCTAATGCTCACCAAGGCTGCATTTTTTGATCAAAAATACAGTAAAAATAGTAATTGTTTTCTTAAATATTTTCTATTTGAAAAAAAAAGTTAGAACTATAGAAGGTTCAAACGAACAGCATTTATTTAAATTATAAATGCCTTTACTATCACGGTTGATCTATTTAATGCATCCTTGCTAAATAACAATACTATTTATTATTATTATAATTAATTAATTTTACTTTTTGACTTCAATACCTGACCAATTTGGTCTTCAGTGGAGATTGTGCTGCTTGCTCGATACATTGATTAAAAGCTTTAGGGCCTCTGCCAATACCCATATCTGTGGTTTTTGCACTTAACCACATGTCTACTGACAGGATGTATTTCCTGTATTTGGTGATTAAGATCACAAGTCTATGTAGATTAACTTTGATTAACCAACAGGACACACTTACAACATAGAATCATAAAAAAATAATTTTTTTAGAGCTTTATTCATTTAGTACATTTATGTAACAGACTCGTAGGAAGCGTGTAAGATCCAAGTGCAAGCTTTATTTACAGATCGTAGTCAGACAGGCAGGGTCAGTATCCAGACAAACAGAGTGACGAAGGCAAAACAATATCGTAATCCACAAAACAGGCAGAGTCCAAAAACGAGAGAGAGCAGTACAAAAAGTAACAAATAAACAAGAAAATGAAACTCGATAAAACTATGGCAATGAATGAGGCAAAACTATGGCAAAAACAAAGACAAAACTAATGACTATAAAACAAAACTGTTGCAATGACAAAAACAGGGCAATGAAAACAGGGGAAAACGCTTGGTAGAGTCCGCAAGAGCAAAACAATACTTTGCAGCTTCCTGTTTGAAAAAGGCCTCCTTTTATTGCCACCAAACAGGAAGTAACCAATGAAGCAGCAGAGGGAGCAGCAACAGTCAGTCAGTGGGTGAGGGCTCCCTCTGCTGGCGTGGCGTTACAGAATCCCCCCCCCAGGAGCAACCCCTGGCGCTCCAACAACAACAGTCCAGGAGGGTGGGGGAACAGAGGCAAAACAGGGATGGGACGGAGGGCCAGGTCCATGTAGAGGAGGTGGGCCTGGATCGTGGAGCAGGGACAGACAGTGAAGCACTGGAGGACTTGGACCATGGAGCAGTGGCAGACAGTGAAGCACTGGAGGACCTGGGCCATGAAGCAGTGGCAGGCAATGAAGCACTGGAGGACCTGGACTATGGAGCAGTGGCAGACAGTGAAGCACTGGAGGACCTGGACCGTGGAGCTGTGGCAGACAGTGGAACCTTGGAGGACCTGGGCCGTGGAGCAGTAGCAGACCATGAAACACTGGAGGGCCTGGGCCGTGGAGCAATGGCAGACGGTGAAACACTGGAGAGCCTGGGCCGTGGAGCAATGGCAGGGTAGGAAGCCATGGTGGGGTAGGCAGAGCAGGTAGAGCAGGGAGCCATGTTGAGGCAGGCAGAGCAGGCAGAACAGGAAGCCATGGCAAGGTAGGCAGAGCAGGCATAACAGTGAGCCGTTGCAGGGCAGGCAGAAGCAGAGATATCCACAGTGGAAGTAGTGACATCCATAGCAGAGCGGTGTGTTCACGGACAATTTTCTTGGCCGTGGCATGACAGGCAGAGAGTTCATGATAGGCCTTCTTGGCTGTGACATGACAGGCAGAGAGTTCATGATGGGTCTCCTGGGCCGTGACATGACAGAGAGAGAGTTCATAATAGGCCTTCTTGGCTGTGACATGACAGGCAGAGAGTTCGTGATAGGCCTCCTGGGCCGTGGTATGATGGGTAGAGAGTTTATGGGAGGACACCGCCCCCATGGGAGGATCTACAGCATATGCTGACACCTCTGGAGGCATGGGCGCAGATTCTTGGGCAGACGTGGCAGTGAGTTCATAAATGGACGCCACCTCCTTTGGAGGATCTACAGTGTGAGCTGACACCTCAGGAGGTACTGGCGTGAACTCATGGACAGACGAAGCCTCAGGAGCAGACTTGTGGTCAGATGAGGCCTCTGGGGCAGACTTGCAGTCAGGCGAGGCTTCTGGAGCAGATTCGTGGACAGATGAGGCTTCTGGAGCATACTCGTGGGCGGACAAGGTCTCTGGAGCAGACTCATGGGCAGACGAGACCTCTGGAGCACAGTGTGCAGCCCACACAATGAAAATGGCAATGGCCATTACAGGCAGCACAGTAGATAGTGGGATGTCTGTTGGCCTTGAGGGTGTGGATGCTGAGGACTTGTGGCCTTGGAGTGTGGGCTCTGCGTGGCTTGGGAGCGTGGGCTCAGGAAGGTCAGAGGGGATCTGGTGAGGTTCTGGTAGGACAGCTGTTTCTTGACTTGATTCATGGAGGTCTGCCGTGACTTGACTTGACTCAGGGAGGCCTGCCGTGACTTGACTCATGAAGAACAGTGATGACTTGACCTGGCTCATGCAGTCCAGCTGTGATTTGACTTGGCTCGTGAAGGTCAGCTGTGGCTTGACTTGGTTCGGGAATAACAGTGGCAACTTGACTTGGCTCATGAAAATCTGCTGTAACTTGACTTGGCTCATGAAGAACAACCGTGGCTTGGCTCATGGACGACAGCAGCAACTTGACTTGGCTCATGAAGAACAACCGTGGCTTGGCTTGGCTCATGGACAACAGCAGCAACTTGACTTGGCTCATGAAGATCTGCTGTAATTTGGCTTGGCTCATGGAAATCAGCTGTGGTTTGACATAACAGACAACCCAGCTGTAACTTGACTTGACTCAGGAACTACATGGCTTGACTCAGGAACAACAGCTGTAACGTGACTTGACTCAGGAACTACATGGCTTGACTCAGGAACAACAGCTGTAACGTGACTTGACTCGTGGGGCACAGCTGTGACTTGGCTTGACTCGTGGGGCACAGCTGTGACTTGGCTTGACTCGTGGGGCACAGCTGTGACTTGGCTTGACTCGTGGGGCACAGCTGTGACTTGGCTTGACTCGTGGGGCACAGCTGTGACTTGGCTTGACTCGTGGGGCACAGCTGTGACTTGGCTTGACTCGTGGGGCACAGCTGTGACTTGGCTTGACTCGTGGGGCACAGCTGTGACTTGGCTTGACTCGTGGGGCACAGCTGTGACTTGGCTTGACTCGTGGGGCACAGCTGTGACTTGGCTTGACTCGTGGGGCACAGCTGTGACTTGGCTTGACTCGTGGGGCACAGCTGTGACTTGGCTTGACTCGTGGGGCACAGCTGTGACTTGGCTTGACTCGTGGGGCACAGCTGTGACTTGGCTTGACTCGTGGGGCACAGCTGTGACTTGGCTTGACTCGTGGGGCACAGCTGTGACTTGGCTTGACTCGTGGGGCACAGCTGTGACTTGGCTTGACTCGTGGGGCACAGCTGTGACTTGGCTTGACTCGTGGGGCACAGCTGTGACTTGGCTTGACTCGTGGGGCACAGCTGTGACTTGGCTTGACTCGTGGGGCACAGCTGTGACTTGGCTTGACTCGTGGGGCACAGCTGTGACTTGGCTTGACTCGTGGGGCACAGCTGTGACTTGGCTTGACTCGTGGGGCACAGCTGTGACTTGGCTTGACTCGTGGGGCACAGCTGTGACTTGGCTTGACTCGTGGGGCACAGCTGTGACTTGGCTTGACTCGTGGGGCACAGCTGTGACTTGGCTTGACTCGTGGGGCACAGCTGTATCTTGGCTTGACTCATGGAGAACAACAGCTGTGTCTTGGCTTGACTCATGGAGAACAGCTGTGTCTTGGCTTGGCTCATGGAGAACAGCTGTATCTTGACTTGGCACAGAAAGTGTAGCCCGGACTTGACACCAGAGGATCAGGCATCACTTGATTTGCTTTGGGTGCAGCAGACATGGTGAGATGAGATTTGGGTGAGATGATTTCGACTTGATGAGGCTCAGGCGTGGCGGCCATCTTGTGGACAGGCTCGGGGATGGCGGCCATCTTGTGGACAGGCTCGGGGATGGCGGCCATCTTGTGGACAGGCTCGGGGATGGCGGCCATCTTGTGGACAGGCTCGGGGATGGCGGCCATCTTGTGGACAGGCTCGGGGATGGCGGCCATCTTGTGGACAGGCTCGGGGATGGCGGCCATCTTGTGGACAGGCTCGGGGATGGCGGCCATCTTGTGGACAGGCTCGGGGATGGCGGCCATCTTGTGAGCTGGTTGTAGGAGGGCAGCCATGACAGATGCAGACTCTGGAGCGGCAGGCATGGCGTGAGCAGGCCCTGGGGCGGCAGGCATGGCGTGAGCAGGCCCTGGGGCGGCAGGCATGGCGTGAGCAGGCGTTTTGGCAGATGTGGAGTGAACAGGCTGTAGCTTTACAGACGTGACATTAACAGACCTTGACTTGGTGGGTGTGACTTGAACAGGCATGACGTGAACTGGTTTTGGCATGGTGGACATAACTTGAATAGGCTTTGACTTGGCGTGAAAGATTTCTGACTTGCTTGACATGACGTGAGCAGGTTGTGGTATGGGGGTTACTGCAGGATTGCGGGGTCCCTCGTACGCAATCCCAACAGTAAAAGGTGATCCATTTAAGCGGAGTGCAAAGTCTATGTATTGTTCAAGTGTCCAGTGAGGGGTATGGCGAGGCATGAGGTAATTGAGTGAGTCCTTGAGTCCATGTCGGAAGATATCTTTTAGTGCAGTGTCATTAAATCCCACCAAATGGCACAGCTCACAAAAATTAACAACATAATCTTCAATGAGCTGGTTACCTTGGCGGAGCCGGAAGAGGCGGGATGCTGGATCCATAGTGATCTGTGTTGTAAGCCGCTGGATCTTTGGGAGGCGAAGTATTCTGTAACACGGACTCGTAGGAAGCGTGTAAGATCCAAGTGCGAGCTTTATTTACAGATTGTAGTCAGACAGGCAGGGTCAGTATCAAGACAAACAGAGTGACGAAGGCAAAACAACATCGTAATCCACAAAACAGTCCAAAAACGAGAGAGAGCAGTCCAAAAAGTAACAAATAAACAAGGAAATGAAACTCGGCAAAACTATGGCAAAGACAAAGACAAAACTAATGACTATAAAACAAAACCGTGGCAATGAAAACAGGGAAAAACGCTTGGTCGAGTCCGCAAGAGCAAAACAATACTTCACAGCTTCCTGTTTGAAAATGGCCTCCTTTTATTGCCACCAAACAGGAAGTAACCAACGAAGCAGCAGAGGGAGCAGCAACAGTCAGTCAGTGGGTGAGGGCTCCCTCTGCTGGCGTGGCGTTACAATTTAATACTTCACACTTTAAAATAATCTTATACATTTCTGTTTAGTAGTCCCTATAATTGATAATTTAATTATGGTGCTTCTAATTAAGTGATAAAAAAGCAGTTGCAAACATTTTACAAAATACACATCTTTGTACCTAGAAAATGTGTTTACATTTTACAGAAGTTATATGTTAATTAAACTTGCACTGCAAAGTTTTCTTCAACAACTTTTCTTCAACACAAATAAGTGTTGAGCGTAATAAGGTTCTGATTCATCTTAAAAAACTGAAAGCCAATTTTGAGTTTCTTAAAAAAAAAAAAAAAAGTGTTTTTATTGAAAAAAGATTTATCACATTTTCAGTTGAAGTCTAGGGATTCTGGCATTCTGGTACATAAATCTACTCCATTTGCAGTATCACAAGTTATTCCAGATCATAAGGGCAGATATGTCATTCTAACAGAAACTTTGTTTTCAACCCCCCTAATTCTTGCTAACATCTGTGCGCCAAATTATAATGTTACCTTTATTATGCCCTTTTTTTGTCATGTATACCTGACCTTCACTCTCATTCATTAGTCATGGGTGGAGATTTTAGCTGTGTTATGTGTCCACGAATTGACAGGTCTTCAAAAAAAGTTATCTCTTTCAAATTTGATTTAACTATATAACTATGATATTGCATTTGTGATGCATTTCACTTTTTAAACCCCTCAACAAGATTTTTTTTTTCTCAAGTACACCAGCCCTACTCACAAAGTGATTTTATATATATATATATATATATATATATATATATATATATATATATATTTTTTTTTTTTTTTTTTTTTTTTTTTTTTTTTTTTTTTTCCTACACTGTAAAAAAACAATTTGCTGAGTCAACTTAAAATAATTTGTAACCTGGCTGCCTTAAAATTTTAAGTTCAGTCAACTCAAAAAAAGTTTATTCAACTTGAAATGTTAAATTATACTAAGTGACAACTTAGACATTTGATTTGAATCAACTTAAAATTTTAAGGCAGCTGGGTTACTTATCCATCTGTTAAGTTTAGCAAACACAAATATCTAAGTTGTTACTTAGTACAACTTAACATTTCAAGTTCACTAAACTTATTTTAGTTGACTGAACTTAAAATTTTAAGGCAGCAGGGTAACAAATTATTTTAAGCTGACTCAACAAATTGTGTTTTTTATTTTTTACAGTTTAGATAAGAATCTTCGTCCTTATTTTCAGGATTGCTCATATGAAAATATAGTAGTATCTGATCACACACCAGCTGTTCTTGAATGAACAGCTTTCCAAAAGCAACTGCAAATTATCTCTTATAATTAGTCAAATTTATCTAACATGTGTTCTGGGGATATATAATCATTTATCCCCAGAACATCTGTTGCACAAGACATTTTGTGATACTTCTGCAACATTTTTAAGGCTTGATGTTGATAGATAAGTAAATTCAATTAGTAAATGACATAATGCCTATTTTGGGTGAACTGTTCCTTTAATGATGGAGTCATGTTTCATCAGAACTGTTTCATTTTTAACCATTGCCACACAATCTGGTAAATGACAAAGTAGGGCGGCTATATACACTAAGCACAAATAGCAATAGAATTTTTTTTACACTATGTAAAAATAGCAGTGTTTTCTTTGTAACATGTCTAAATCTACGTACCTGTGGGAACTCTTTTAGTGCCACTCTGTGGACATTTCTGTTGGAAAACGCAGTGATATGTACTTATTGGTACGTATTTCATGTCTTGCAAAAACGTTTTCACAGGTACGTTTTCGTCATGAGACCAAAATAGTAGTTAGATGCTGTTTATATTAAATGCATGCCCCCTGATTTGGACAATAATCCCTACCCCTATCCCTACCCAATAAACACTCATGAGACACTTTATTTCAACTTCTCAAGTAGTTTTGCCTACTTTTCAAGTAGTTAGTGTAAGTATCCTCTGCCAACAAGGCGGGCTATGTTCAATTAGTATGAATAGACACTTAAAGTAGAATAGACACGATAAGTGAATAGACACGATAAAGTAGACTTTGACTTTGATCTGTTTCTCACAGTGCTACAATGAAGAATGAACAGAGGTGTCTCGATCCTACTAAATACTGGGTGATTTCTCTTAAGGAAGAGTAAGTTCTTGTCTGTGATGATTGGCTGTCTTAAAATTATTAGCATGATTGTTTTCCCATTTGTCATTCCCTCCTCTGTCTCTCCTTGCAGGTTAATTCATGATTCCAATAATTTCCAGCCTGTTAGCTCTAGCTGGATTCAGAGAGAAGTGGTTCTCTCAACAACTTCCTTCACTAGTCTGAAGAGAACTAGAAACTGAAGAGACATTCTGTGTAAAACAGTAAAACAGCACTGTTGAGAAATGCCTGTTGTTGAAGTGTGTTAAAAGCCAATTGTTAAACATTTTCTGTAGGGAGGTGAATGCCAGTTTATTTTGTGTCTTTTCTGTTTTCTGTTAACTCTCAGGAGGGATTTATATGGTAGTTTACTGTTGTTAATTTCTTTATTTTCTTTTATTTCTCTAATAAAAGTTATTTTTCTAAACCTTTAAGATTTTGAGGCCTGAGGGAATCAATATTCGCTTTTTTCAGGCACCATAGGAAAAAAAATAATACACAATCCAGAACACACACACACACACACATATACAAATGAAGGGATAAGAGACTATAAAATATCCCCTACGCACAAGCACACACACAAACACACGTGTACACCACAAGAAACGCATAATAACATGAATGCTGTTAATAATGAGAAATTATCTTTTTTTTCTCAACACAGTTAAGATTGTTTTTTTTTTTATGTAAATATATCTGAATGTGTAAAAAAGCTAACTCAGGTTTTAAACTGAGTTAGTTTTAAACTACTGATACAGTACTATAGTCCAGTTTATTTTCTCTTTATGGAATCACCATAAAGATCCTATAGGCCAATGAGGAGATGTTTTGTTACATACTGATTTTCTGGAGCTCAATCATTCAACTACACAGACTGTCAACACACTCTCAACAGGTAAATTTCCTTTCTAAAAATGTCTATAAATGTATTCTTTATTCCTATCAATCATGTCTTCTTTCTCTCTTTGTAATGTTTGGTAACACTTTACAATATGTGTGCACAAATATGCATCAATTCATGCTTAATTAATGCACAGATAATCACGAGTTAATGTAACTTCTTAATCTATATTGATGATATGATATTGATTTCTTAATCTATGAACCATATAGAGTGTTCATTAGTTGCTGATGTAGTAATCATTAATAAATGGTTTAGTTCTTCATGAATTATACATTAACTCGTAATTATCTGTGCATTAATTAAGCATGAATTAATGCATATTTGTGCACACGTATTGTAAAGTGTTACCTTTTTTTTTAAAGTGTGAGCAACTCTGTTCAGTTGAGGATACTCTTCTCCATGACGTAAGTAACAGAAATATTAAATTTATGGTCCATATTTTTAGATTTTATGCATAAACATTTCTTATTATCACAGCTGAAAATAGTTGTGCTTCTTAGTGAAACTGGAAATCCTGATATAGTGTCTGTTTTCAGGACATACAGAAAGTTTAAAACACTGTGTTTATTTAAAGTTATATATTATAAATGTCTTTTTGATTTAATTTATCCTTATAGAATAAAAATATTAATTTCTTTAAAAAAAGTTTAAAAAAAAATAGTTATTCCAGACTGTTGAATGGCATTTTAATGATTTTTTTTTTTTTTTTTTTTTTTTTTTTTGTTCAAGTGTAGAGTAGAAAAACTCACAATCTTTAAGATTAAAATTGTCATTCTTTTTTCTAACATGTTAATCTGAGAATACATTCAGAGACTGCTAGCTAACATTTGTTAGGCCCATCTTTTCCAAAAAATAAAAAATTATTATATCGGTCATTACCATCTGATACAAAATCATATGATCACACATCATACCAACAACCAGCAATCAAAGGCAAAACAAGGTCATAGTACCATCTTTATTCCAGAATTTAGTTTTAGATTTTTATTATCTCCCTTAGAAAAAAAATTGTCTTGGGAAATTGAGAAAGCAAGAGAGCAGGTCAACACACATACCATCAACCCGCAACAAATTAAACCACCATACAGTTACACTCAAAAATTATAAAACACAAAACATAACATATTGCATAACATTTCCAAATGCCATACCCAAGTCCGTGTTAACCATTGGGCTAGGCGGGGCTGAAGCCCCGGGGCCCGAGCTAGGAGGGGGCCCATGATTGGCTGTGGAGTAGATTGACAGGCCATGGTAGCGCCGATCGCCAAAGTCTCACCACGCCCCCCACATATTAGCGCTATTAGGAGCTTTTCCATAAATTTATATATTATCATTACACCGTGTCTACACCAGAAGCAAGCAGTGCGGCGCGACAAAATAGAGTAGAACCCATTATAATAATTAATGCTGTCTACACTGCATGTGGCGCGGCGCGACATGACACGACAAATCCCTATCAGTAAACTGCTACCGCATTTTATTTATGACGTGCTCACACAAAGTTCAAATGATTTGCAACGGTCGCTTTGTCGCGTCCAGTGTAGACACGGGCCGTTTCTCAATACACTGAAAAAAAATGATTATGGCCCCTATTAAATTAAGCATAATTTAATTTTGCAAGTTTTTTTAATTTAGTTTTTGATTTTAATTAATAAATATTAATTGGTTTTATGTGAAGTACATGTGTAAATCCAAGCCATGTGAATTAATTAAATTCAGTTAGAAAATATTAAGTTACTTCTGCGCGCATGCGCACAAATGCACATTTTCCCTGACGCGAAAGGGAGTTTCCAGTCAGGTATCAGGTTCACAGTGGGAACTGAACAGCCCCGGAGTTTTCATGATTCGGTCTATTTGCACAGTAAGTAATATTTCATGTAATGTACCACCATTCATTATATTAAGAAGTTCGCTGTATAAAGAATATAATATGCTCTGGTTTAGAACGAGTTTTTGGGATAAAATCCACAGCGACCAACGGTCGCCCGCGCACACACAAATATTAGTTTTTTATACGAAGGAATGTACTTTAAAGATAGTTTTGGATGAAAATGTAGTTTTATACGCCTAAAATACATAGTTTATTTATAAAGATAACACCATTTTTTTTTTTTTTTTTTTTGCTTAAGTGCTTCGGAGATGCTCCAGGCCTAGCTTTACCACAGCCAGTCCTTCGGAAATCTCCCAGCTTCTAATGTGCTTAAACATGAGATATAAATCGTTTTGGACAGGTAATCTTTAATCTTCTTAATTATTTGTTCAAGAGCAGTTGGTTTTGGCGGAGAGTGAGGTAACTTAGTGCTAGCAGTGACGGCTGGTCAGGGGTGTCAATTTTACGGTGAGAATAGGAGGACGTCTCCAGAATGTATATTTTTTGTTTGTAATATCACAGCTGTAATACCATAACATAATGCTGAAGTTGGAAAGTGCCGCTTTTTATCGCGAATGTGCCGAAGGGTTGGGGGAGGTCAGGGGAGAGGTGAGCTTTCGTGCCTACGTTGAGCAGTACTTGGCCTACATTGGTAAAAATAAAAGAGAAAAACAATGGAATAGAAAATGCGCTCTGTGTGTATATAAATGTGTTTCGTTCATAATGGACACCATGACACCGAAACTCCAAATATAGTAAGATCTGAATGCGCATATATGGCAATGCAACGTCTGCTAGTATTGAATGGTGCAGCATGTAAAATGTGACTTATTCTAACAATAATAATTATTGTATACTTGCTTTCCTTTGAGGTGCTTTCTGCACGTGCGTGTGACTAGGACACATACAGTTTCTTTGATGCCAGAGGATGTTTCCAGGTTCACGTAGGGGGAATTTAAGTCATTTTCCTGAAGTGCTTTTATTCCAACGATTTGCACAGTAAGTATTTTAATATTATGCATCACTACTCATTACAGTAAACTAGTTGCTCTGTAAGATCTGAATGCTCATATAATGCAATGCAACACCTGTTAATATGTGTCATTGTGTTTTCTTCTGTTATTTGTTTGTCAGTTTAATGTTTTAGCGTGGATATCGTTACTACTAAAACATCCCTCTTTTTGTTAGTATTAAATTGTGCAGCATGTAAAATGTGTCTTAATCTAAAAATAATTATTGTGTGCTTGCTTTCATTTGAGGTACTCTCTGCACATGTGTGTGACTAGGACACATACAGTTTCTTTGATGCCAAATGAAGTTTCCAGGTTTGCGTGGTGTGAATTTAAGTCATTTTCCTGAAGTGTTATTATTCCAACAATTTGCACAGGAAGTATTTTTATATTATGCATCACCACTCATTACATGACTTTAATGTAAACTAGTTTCTCTGTAAGATCTGAATTAGTGGTGTGCAATATGATGATTTTTGATCATGAACAATAAAAATGTCTTCACGATCTGCTTTTGGAGAAATATCGTAGTATCGTGCTATTCCATCAGTTGCAGTTCTGACACCTCCGTTACAATATACTGTACAACGCGACATACTTTCACATCAGTGCTAACTCTCCGGTTAAACATTTCATATGCGTGCTGTTCCAGTGTGTGTACACCTGCAGCACGCACACTAAAATCACTAAAAGTCAAATAATGCCTAATTATTAAACTAAGTTATGTATCGTGTCTGACTGCGCTAATACTGTAAAAACACACAAGCCCTGCATCCTAATGTGCACACTATCCACCCTATCTGCCCTAAATATTATTGAAAATTACTACTACCACCTAGAATTTAGGATAGATAGTATGCACATTTTTATGTTAAGTCATGCTGAAAAGGTTTGTGTAATTAATTCACCCCGTTTTAACACTGATTTCAGTAGAGAGTGCAACACAACAGCATCCAAATGAAAGTTAAGATTTATCATGGCAGTGCTCATCGGTTGTTTAAGAAAAACATGGAGAAGAGGAGAAGAGAGAAACAACTCCCAGTGAAACTGTTTATGTGCCATCAGTGGTTCAACCATATCTACAAGAATACTTTTTGTGTGAAAAGAAAACAAAAATGACTTTATTCAACAATTCTTCTCCAAGTCACCATCTGCTGCCATTGTCGAGACTACAGTGACATATGCGTGTGCTTTCCTCTGCTTATAAACATGGCTCAGCCCATGCCATGTTCTGTGTCAGTGTAATGTGGAGAGGGAGACGAGAGGTGAGGGGATCCATTTGCGAGCTTTTATTTACAGGATGAAACAAAGGCATGGTCAGACAGGCAGGGTCAGAATAACAGTAAACAGGAATGTTGGGGTGAGGCTTAAGAGTAGTCCGTGAGGCAGACGTGGGTCGATCAGCGGCGAACATAATCCAAGACGTGAGACAGAAGAATAATCCTTATAACGAGCTAGAGTCCAGAAAGGCAGGCGGCGAGACAGACGAAACAAGATGGCCAGGCGAGAATAATAAACTAAGGGAACTCAGGAACACGGGAACAAGGAAACTAGGAAACAGTGCTAGCACTAGGAGAGCACTAAACGCAACTGACACAGTTCTCCACAATACTCGGTGACTACCAAGTGAAAGTCAGGGGCTTAAATAGGGCTGCTGATTGGCCACAGCTGTATGGCGCAATCAGCGTGGTGGATAATGGGAGATGTAGTCCGGGGTATGGAGCAACAGTCTGTGTGTGGTGATAGAGCGAGAGCGACATCTGGTGGTGAGCGGACCGCAGGTCATCGACCAGATTCATGACAGTCAGCAACACCACACACTTGTGTCATGGT
>NW_026127849.1:0-15984 GCF_022985175.1 Labeo rohita | reverse complement strand
GTGATAAATTGATTCCTGTGTTTTCAGATCCTCCAGATGTTCATATATTTGCACGAAGGTCTATGAGTGACAGATCCAAGCTGAAACTGACCTGTCTGGCCGGTGGTTGTTACTATCCCAAAGAAGACACTAGGTTGTTCATTAGGAAATGTCGCACATCTTTGCCTAAAAATAAGATTGAATCCACAGGAGTTCGACCAAACCATAATGGAACCTAGCTGAGGAAGAGTGCAGGCATTGAGGAGGATGCAGTAGCTGAATGTGATTGTTTTGTGACCGACAGAACCCTCAGAGAATCAATTATCATCAAATACGGTAATTAAAGCAGATGCACATAAAGATAGAAACATCACCTGATACTGGAATAAAAAGTAAACCTTCATTTCACCACATTTTTGCTTGTGATATTGTTAATTAAATCTATTTTATCTTTTTGCATATAAATATTTGGGAAATGCCAGGACTGCTCACCAGAGATTGACCTAAATATGATCGCAGCAGTGACTGGAGCTGTGCTTATGCTTCTGCTAATGTCACGGAGGCAAGACAGGAAATGACTGATCGAGGAAGGTCCCTGTGTAGCGTGACGGAGAACTCAAACGCGATGGCACACGAGTGAGTAGGTTAACCACGCAGTTAGTCTGAGAACGTTCCGTCTAAGGAGTTGAGATTTCCACCAGGAAATCCGCGTTCTCACACGCACACAGACAGATATATAAATAGCTCCGTAGAGCGGTACTCACGTGAGTTGAGGAGAGAGTAGAGAAGCGACCTACACAGAAGTCCAACATGAACTCAATGTCTGGTGCCAACCCAAACCTACTTCCTGTTTATATATCCGCAGAGATTACTTCCGGTGCCTCGTGACCTCACGTGATCCGGTGCGTGTGACAGTACCCCCCCCTCCAGGACCGGCACCAGACGGTCCCGGAGAGGTGGATACCCGACGACGGTAGTCCTGGATGAGAGTGGGATCCAAGATGAACCGCCCGGGGACCCAAGACCGCTCCTCCGGACCGTAGCCTTCCCAGTCAACGAGATACTGGGTGCCACGGCCACGGCGGCGCGAGTCGAGGATTCTCCGAGCAGTGTAGGCAGGACCACCGTCAATGATCCGGGGTGGGGGGGGAGCGGGAATCTGTGGAGACAGAGGAGAAAAGAAAACAGGTTTTAGTTGAGATTGATGGAAGACGGGATGGATCCAGAGGGAAGCAGGCAGCTGGAGCCGGAAGGTGACAGGGTTTAATCGGTGGGTGATCTTGAAGGGGCCGATGTAGCGGGAAGTGAGTTTCTTGGAGTCCGTTTTGAGATTGATGTTCCGGGTGGATAAATAAACCCTGTCACCCACATGGAACAATCGTCCCGGAGGGTGTCGGCGGCAGTGCTGAATGTAGCGTCTGTTAGTCTTCTGGATGGCAGCATGAGCGTGGTTCCATAGCCGCCGACACCGGCGGACCAACTGTTGGGCGGACGGAACTTCAACCTCCGGTTCCTGATGTTCAAATATGGGAGGTTGAAATCCGTAGCATACCTCGAATGGACTTAGGCCGGTGGTAGTGGAGGTGTGGAGGTTGTTGGATAGTTCAGCCCAAACGAGGTAGCTAGCCCAAGAGCGCTGATGCTCGCTGGCAAAGCATCGGAGGTAGCGCTCCAGTTGTTGGTTGGCCCGCTCCGTCTGGCCGTTAGTCTGAGGATGGAACCCGGATGACAGACTGGAGGTGGTTCCGACCAGACGGCAGAAGGCCTGCCAGAATTTGGCCGTGAACTGGGGCCCTCTGTCCGAGACGATGTCCTTGGGGAACCCATGCAGGCGGACTACGTGTTCGAGAATTAACTCAGCGGTGGTCTTGGCAGAGGAAAGTCCGGAGAGAGCCACCAGGTGCACAGCTTTAGAGAAACGATCCACGATGGTTAGGATGGTGTTCTTTCCTTGGGATTCGGGAAGTCCAGTGACGAAATCGTCTGCAACTCCCCGGTGGAGGGCGCGTTGACGGTCTTGGAGCGGGCACAGATGTTGCAAGCCTGGACGTACTCCTGTACGTCCCTCCGCAGCGTCCTCCACCAAAACGCTCAAGTGATGAAATTGATGGTCCGCTGGACTCCCGGATGTCCCGCCAACGTGGAATCGTGCCCCCACTGAAGCACCTCCTGGCGCAGGGCGCTAGGGACGAAGAGGCGTCCAGTGGGTGTGTCCGATGGTGGGGGTTCCTGGCTGTGACCTTGGCGGACTCTCTCTTCTAACCCCCACCGGAGAGGAGCCAAAATGATGTGCGGCGGCAGGACAGGCGCGGGTTCCGAGGTGGTGGTGTCCTTCTGGTGTTGACGGGAGAGTGCATCGGCTTTAGTGTTCTTGGAACCGGGACGGTATGATAGGTGAAAGTTGAAATGTTCAAAGAATAAAGCCCACCGCGCCTGCCTGGGGTTGAGTTGTTTGGCTTGTGTGACGGTGAGGTTCTGGTGATCGGTCCAGACGGTGAATGGGTCACTGCCGCCCTGGAGCCAATGACGCCATTCCTCCAGAGCCCACTTGATGGCCAACAGTTCACGGTCCCCTACCCCGTAGCGCTGTTGCGTGGGATTGAACTTTCTGGAGAAAAAACTACATGGATGTAGTTTCTCATCTGGACCGCGCTGGGAGAGGACGGCTCCTACGCCCACATCGGAGGCGTCCACCTCCACAACGAAGGATTTGGCTGGATCAGGATGAATGAGGATAGGAGCAGAAGTGAACTGGTGACAGAGTGTCTTGAAGGCTTGTACGGCTTCCGGGGTGAGGTGAAATTCTCCGCGAGATGGTTTAGTGAGAGCAGTAAGAGGCGCTGCAGTGGAACTGAAGCCCCGGATGAAACGCCTATAGAAGTTGGCGAACCCCAGAAAACGTTGTAGCTGCTTGAGCGACGTAGGTAGGGGCCACGAACGCACAGCTTCCAACTTCTGGGGATCCATGGCCACACCTTGGGCAGATATCACGAACCCAAGAAATGTGGTGGTGTGCTGGTGGAAAGCACATTTCTCCAACTTACAGAACAACTGGTGGGCCAGCAACCTCTGTAAAACTGCTCGGACATGCTGGGTATGCTCTTCCAGAGTCTTAGAATAGATGAGGATGTCGTCCAGGTAAGCATAGCACCATCTACCCAGCATGTCCCGGAGAACGTCATTAATGAAGTGTTGATATGCCGACTGTTGCATAATCCGAACGGCATCACGAGGGTCTCGTAGTGACCGGTGGGGGTTAGGAAGGCCGTCTTCCACTCATCACCCTCCCTGATGCGAACCAGATTGTATGCGCTCCGTAAATCCAACTTCGTGAAGAAGTGGGCACCAGAGAGGGCGTCCAGGGCGGTGTTGGTAAGAGGAAGTGGATGACGGTTTTTGATGGTGATCTGGTTGAGCCCCCGGTAGTCAACACAAGGGCGGAGACCCCCGTCCTTCTTTTTAATGAAGAAGAACCCCGCGGCCGCGGGAGAGCTGGAAGGACGGATGGTACCGGCGTGGAGTCCCTCAGCCACGTACTCTTCCATAGCTCGATGTTCCTCTGCCGATAGTGAATATAGGTGGCCGCGGGGTGGTACCGCGTCTGGCACGAGGTCGATGGCGAGGTCGTAGGGGCGATGAGGAGGCAGCCGGGCCGCGCTGCGTTTGCTAAAGACCTCGGCCAGATCACGGTACTGGACGGGAATGGCCTCAAGGTCGACATCAGGGGCCTCGGACTCCCCTGAACACGTCCCAACCTTAGCCCGGAGACAGAGCTCCTGACAGGTCGCGCCCCAGTGCACAATCCGGTTAGATGTCCAGGAGATGAAGGGATCGCGAACGACCAGCCACGGGTGTCCGAGGATGATGGGAGGTGAAGAGATCTTGGTGATGTAAAATTGAATGTTTTCAGAATGAGAGTCCACTATCAGAGATATTTCCTTCGTGCGATGAGTGATGGGGCTGAAATTTAGGGGCCGACCGTCAATGGCTGTAATATTAAGAGGTTGGGATAACACCTCGGTTACAATCCCCAATTGGGCAGCATAAGCTTGATCGATGAAATTCCCAGCCGCACCCGAGTCAACGAATGCGGTGGTCACGATCCGTTGGTGGCCCAAGAGGATTGATACCTGGAGCAGCAGCCGGGAAAAAGCGGACGCTGGGTAGGATTTGGCAACGTTGGGACCAGATGAAGACCTCCCCCTCTTCACCTGGTCTGTCCTGGTTTGAACAGACAGCGTGCGGAATTCCGTGGTGTATTTGCTGACGCTGCGCCCTCCTTGTTTAAGATGGTACAGGCGAGAATCCACCTCCACCTCGCTCTCAGGATGTTGGAAGGCGGTTCTGAGTTCGGCAGTAAACGCAGGGTACGAGTGGGCGGAGTCTCCATTGGCTCGGTCTGTGGGGTATCGTGATGGCTGAAACTCGAACACAAGTGAGAGATTAGTGAGAAAAACATCACACCGGGTACCGGACCCATCCCACTTGTCCGGGAGTGAAATCTTGGGTTGATTGAGAGGGGGATTTTGACGGATTGGTTCGGCGGGAGGAGTTCGAGCAGCGGCCAGGTCGTCGTGATCCGCCTGCAGGGCGGTGAGATCCGAACGGAGGATTGCGCACTCCGCCCGAAGACCAGCGGTTTGGAACGCAGCGCGGTGATCTCCGTCCGGAAATTCACCAACTCCTGCCGCAGATTCACGATCTCCACAGCCTGCTGCTGTAATACTCCCCACAGCTGTTCCAAATCCGCCGGAACCACTTCGGGACCAGACATTCTGTCACGGAGGCAAGACAGGAAATGACTGATCGAGGAAGGTCCCTGTGTAGCGTGACGGAGAACTCAAACGCGATGGCACACGAGTGAGTAGGTTAACCACGCAGTTAGTCTGAGAACGCTCCGTCTAAGGAGTTGAGATTTCCACCAGGAAATCCGCGTTCTCACACGCACACAGACAGATATATAAATAGCTCCGTAGAGCGGTACTCACGTGAGTTGAGGAGAGAGTAGAGAAGCGACCTACACAGAAGTCCAACATGAACTCAATGTCTGGTGCCAACCCAAACCTACTTCCTGTTTATATATCCGCGGAGATTACTTCCGGTGCCTCGTGACCTCACGTGATCCGGTGCGTGTGACAGCTAACAGTTGCTGGTGTAGTGGTTTACATTCTGAAGAAGAAAGGAATTATTGGTGAATGTAGTGACCAAAGGTGATACACACGTTCTTGATTTCAGTTTTGTATGCTAGCGTTCTCATGACTCTACATAGGACAAGCAATAAATGGATGAATGAATGAATGAATGAGTGAACCTAAAAAGAAAATTCTGCCATCATTCCAGGCAGTCATTCTGCCACTGTCATTCCAGGGATGTAAGTTAGACAAGAATATCTCCGATTGAGCGATTGAGGCAGTCATTCTGCCACTGTCATTCCAAACCCTATCAAAACCTAATTCTAACTTCGGTTAGTCATCCAATAATTTAAAGGAGAAGTACACTTCCAAAACAATAATTTACAGATAATTTAATTCATGTCTTTCCTTCCTCAGTTGTAAAGAAATTATGTTTTTTGAAGAAAACATTTCAGCAATTTTCTCCATATAATGGACTGATATGGTGCCCTGAGTTTGAACTCAAAGGATCCCAAATATGGTTGTAAACCATCCCAGCCAAGGAAGAAGGGTCTTATCTAGTAAAACGATTGGTTATTTTCGCTCGTCTTGTCTTGCTCTCCCTGAACTCTGTGTATTCAAGACAGTTAGGGTATGTCGAAAAACTCCAATCATATTTTCTTCCTCAACTTCAAAAATCATTTCAAAATCATCCTACATCGCTGCAGAAGTACCAACACAGTCTTTGCAAAGTGAACATGCAAAGAAGCTCAAACACCAAAAAAAGGTAAAACAGCGATATAGGACGATTTGAAGTTGAGGAAGAACATGAGATGAACGAGCGTTTGACATTAAAAAGTATATAAATTGTATTATTTTTATGAAAATAACCAATCATTATGCTTCTTCGGCTGGGATCGTTTGAAGCCGCATTTAAACTGCATTTTGGGAAATTCAAACTCGGAGGTCGTGTTAACAAAAATTGTCAATCATTGATGGAATTTTTTTAGCATTGACGGAAATATCTGAAGGCTGTCTGTCACTTTACACTGAGGGTGGATCTATTGTAATTTGTAATTGTAATTCCCACCCCTGTCCAGTTGGTGGCGAGTGCTACTGTCACAAATATTTTGCTATGCTTTTGATACGCACAGGCGAGTGCTCAGTTTAAACTACAGCAATCTATCATGCCACATTTAAGAGGTATACGGTATTTATTTATCAACGGAATAGCATAGACCAAAAGATCAATTGGAATTTAAGAATCGATATAGGTTCATAAAAATGAGAATCTATTAAAATCGAGAAATGTATTATTTTTTTATCCAACCCTAGCTTACTTTGTTGGTTTTAGAGGCCCTCCGCTGTCACTGCGGGTTGTTGAACATGAAAAGTGACATACAGTCTCTATCAATCTATTCTCTTCTTAAATACATACATTTTAATAATGTTGCTGAAAATGTTACTTTGTACTATATTACAAACCACATGTCCTGCTGCAAAACATGAGTTTCGTTTTAGACTATATTTGTGGTTTTTCAGGACAAGCTACTTGAATGCCACTGCAGCTAGTTCTGAAGAATCCTAAGCATAAGTTAAATATCATTTACATTTAGGGCATTTACGTATTATTGTGAATGCACACAAATAAACGTAGAGTCAAAAAGATTCAAAAGATGTGGGGTACAACGGCGATAAAGACAACCTCTAAGAAAAAAAAGTGCTTTGCACTGCGCCCAAAGTGTATGATTGCAGGAAAATACATATGTTTGTATCGAACATTTATGGAGCAATAGATTTTGTGTGAAAATAAATCATACAAGTCATTTATTTTGTTTAAAAATCGAATGAAAGTATGTGGTGGCAAGAGGGGCCTTTTACCCTACACACCCTACAACACAATCGTGTCAAGGATCAAACAATTTTGCACGTGTACATTGAAAAGCGGATGTTTTGTCTGTTTTTCTATCATTTAGTGGCTAAGAGGAAAATAATATCAAAGGTGCCTTTTACCCTGTGGCGCCTTTAGCCCTGTTGTGCCCTATTACTTTTATCTGTGTGGCCAGAAATGACAGAGTATTTTAAGAGCAAGTGACCGCACTGGCACCTCTATCTGTCATGCTGCTATTCTGCTTCCACACTCTGCACAAACACTTTAATAGTGCACATTTTCTAGGTTAACATTATATGGAGTTGCCATCTACAGTTACTACTACATACATCTTTCAGATAAAAAGCCATATTTGAGGTTAATGAATGATAGGTGAACGTTTGGATGTCCTGCCTGATGTACTATATTGCTACAGACCAGCTGTTAACGATCTGTCTGTCACAGACTGCATGACTTTGCCACTTCCTTTGGCTTTTTTTCTGCATCTAAGCGACTAAAAAAATTTTGTTCGACCAAGCCTCTTCTCGTCAACTATTAGGGGGCAGACTTAATTACTTCCATTAATTAAATAATAACTATTTATATTTGTGTTTCAGTATTAGAACTCTCTTCAGAAAGAAAATCACTACTACAACCACAAGAGGTCAAAGCTGATCCAAAGTTAGAGGAAGATTGGTGGTAACTGTCATTGTCAACCCTAATAATCCTGGCAAACACCATATTTTGGGTAGTTGGCTTGTAAATGGAACTATATTCTCTGAACTACATTTTCTCCCTTTCTGCATTTAACCCATCCAAGTGTACACACAGTAGTGTACACACAGTAGTGAACACACACTGTGAACACACACCCAGAGCAGTGGGTGCCTGAGGAGCTGTTGGGGTTCGGTGCCTTGCTCAAGGGTCTCATCTCAGTCGTGGTATTGAGGGCGGAGAGAGCACTGGTAATTCACTCCTCCCACCTACAATCCCTGCCAGAGTCGAGACTCGAACCTTTAGGTTACAAGTCCGTCTCTCTAACCTTTAGGTCACGACTGACCAAGTTAGTTTAATAGTTATATTTTGATATATATAGAGGCATACAAAGGAATTAAATGTGCCTCACAGAACCATGGTGCTACATATAGACAACTATAGTAGTCAACATTTGAAGTGGATCAAAAAAGTTCATCAAAGTTGTCCTAAGACAAGGCTGGTTTTGTTTTGGTTTTAGGACAACTTTGATGAAAGGTTTGATCCACTTCAAATGTTGACTACTGTATACAAAGTATATGTGACCCTGAACCACAAAACCAGTCTTAAGTCTGGTTGCTGGGGTATATTTGTAGCAATAGCCAAAAATACATTGTATGGGTCAACATTATTGATTTTTATTTTATGCTAAAAATCATTAGGAAATTAAGTAAAGATCATGTTCCATGAAGATATTTTGTAAATTTCCTACTGTAAATATATAAAAATGTAATTTTGGTTAGTAATATGCAAATTTTTACCTTGTCACAATGAGCTCTGCAAAAATCATCTCATTCTACGGGTTTGTTCCTTTAAATGCAAATGAGCTCTGCTCGCCCCGCCCGTCTCTTCTCTCTGTGGAATGATGATCTTGTTTACTTTAGCTGCATTTAGCCGCGTTTAGCCACTAAACTTCCTAACTACCACATTATAAGGAAAGGCGATCGCTTATACAAACTTCTGCTGTAAGTGAAGCTGGATCACGAATGATTCGCTCAAACATAGACAGATATATGTAGATCGGGAGGTGCATTCCCTTCACAAACAAATGTAAACTGCTGCTCAGATGTCGGGAGTAAATGACGACCACTATGTTCATTATTACATCCAGCAACACAACACCTCAATCGCTCAATCGGAGATATTCTTGTCTAACTTACATCCCTGTTTCGGCATCGAAACAAGGAAATTTACTGGACTGTGACAGCTGATCTGAGGTAAAACGCCCATGTCAATCAACTATTGTGGGACAGGCATCTGAGAACGGCTCGATTTGAAAAAGGGGATATTATTTTTACAGATTAATTAAAAACAGCTGTATGGATTTTTATCATTATAGAATAGATTTGTACATACACTGCCAACACACATTAATGTTCAAACAACATGAAAAAGTGAAGTTTGCATCCAGTGATCCCTTTAAGAACTTCATTTGGACAACTTTAAAGGTGATTTTCTCAATATTTAGATTTTATAGCACGCTCAAATTCCAGATTTTCAAATAGTTGTATCTCGGCCAAATATTGTCCTATCCTAACAAACCATACATCAATGGAAAGTTTTATGTGGTCCAGGGTCACATATGTTTACAGTATTTGTAAAATACTTACATAAGGCATGTTTACACATGTAACAGCGCTACAGAAAAAAGTGCAATAAGAAACATTCAGGGCAAATGGAAACAGTGCAACATTAATTGCGTGAAGACAGAAGAACTTTGAAGCACTTTGCTTGAGCTTTTGATGTTTTTATACCAGGTACTCAAAGAAAAATATTTTTATATGAAGAGAGCTGGGGCCTGTACCATGATAAACCGGCATCATGGCCCCAGCTCTCTTCATATAAAAATATTTTTCTTTGAGTACCTGGTATAAAAACATCAACAGCTCGAGCAAAGCGCTTCAAAGTTCTTCTGTCTTCCAACTGGGTTTTCCAATTTTACTATTATTCTACAGTACCTCTAAAAGGCCAGACTGAACAAACTTACAGTGTTTCTAATATTTAAAATCTGTGCCAATAAAAATAAACCAGGGCATACTTAAGAAAAGATCACATATACAAATAATTATCCTGTATACTCTATAAAATATTGCCTTATATACTCTTGAATGTCTTAATCTGTGAAATACTGTTGTTAATTAACCTTGATCTTTCACATTGGCTTCATTTATATAATTACAAAAACAGACATTACAATCATTATGAAATGTATCAAATGAATGTATGGTATCAGCAGATGTCTGTCTGTTATTGGTCTGGAATCAGTTTATTCTTGTAAATCTTTTGTTGTTTTTGTCGTATCCAGTCATGATGGTCATTTGCAATAAGTGACTATTTTATGAGTGATTTGAGTGACATACAAACTATGACAATGATCTCAGGTGCTAAATGTGCTTTGTTTAATGTTAGAAGTGTCTGTGAGTTTGAATATCATTTTGTGTGACCTTCATAGCCATACTAAAAGTGATAATGGTTAATTTACCTCAAATGACCTTAACTCTATGTGAATAAACGAGTGTTTATAAATTGTTGCTGGAATCGTACCAGAGATGTATGATATTAATGTAAATCTATATTTGGCCTTTTTCTGAAAGAGTTTTGCACTTGATTGCTGTATACACACTACATACAGTAGGCCTATGTGTAAACATTTTGAGAACAAATAAAATGAACCAACCAATAAAACTTACTACTTGGCAGAAGAATTTATTTATTTATTTATTTATTTATTTATTATCATTACTAGCTTTTTAAAAATTATTCACTAAACATGATACATGCATTTATTCATTGAACAATGACTGATTGACTAAAACACCTTATGTGGGTTAAACCTTTCTACTTCCTCCCAGATACGCATGATGTCACGTTCTGTTTTCCCATTGGCTAAAGCATCATCCGCTATGTTTTTTTTTTTTTTTTTTGTGACTAGTTTTCTGTTCCTGAGAACTTTTGCGTTCAACAATTTAAAAAATAAGTAGTTAGTAAAATTGACACCTTTAAAGCCTTTCAGTCATGGGAACGAGTGTGACGACGAAGGTCTTTGCTCTGCTTTGTGTTTTTCTTCTTTATGGCACTCCGCCTATACTTCAAGCAGGTAAATGATTTATAGTTTCTGCATTTATCACAGAACGCAACTGACGAAAGTAATTAAATTTGAGAAAAAAAGGTGAAAAATGTAATGTAAAAATGCATGCTAAATATGTAAAAAAAAAAAAAAAAGTGTACATAATCTCGGCCTTAGATAACCTATAAAACGTTCCATACTTATAACCATTTAAACCTTCCAGTTACAACGTTGCAGCTGTTGTGTGTGTGTGTGTAATGAGCTACAGTGTACAAAGCTCTAAAATTATGGATTTCAGCATTTAATAAATTGAAGAAATTATATCTGTAGCACACCATATAATTATCAGATAAATCATTTACAGCTGAAAAAAAACGCCTGTTAAGCCAGGGTTAAGTGTAGTACGAAACGAAAACAGGAATCGTAAGTTAGTGTGGTTTTGTTCTTTCTTTCTTCTGTGCACCTCGGCATGTTTTTCTCCAGCACACGCTTCTTCCACACAAAGTCGCGCTCTTGCCTGTTTAAAAAAGAACGATCGTTTCGTTTTATTGTTTACCGACTAATATTCGTTTGTCGACCTCTTTATTGAACTATAAAATTATAATTAATACAGGTGTGAGAGAAAATATACACATGTGATTTCTAAGGGATTTGACACACCTAACTGAAAACATGATGTTAATCAAGAAGTTTTTGTTTAGGGACCAAAAGAAAAAGAAAGAAAGAAATACTGATAACGTATCCTGGTTTATTTCAAGTAACTGTTTATGTAATATCTGTGAATAAATGTCATAACTTTTCAGAAAAAAGTAGTAGGGTGACCATATTTTAGTTTTCCAGTGGGGGCCCTGCTGAAAAAAAAAAAAACGCCTAAGCTGGTTGGCTGGTTTTTAGCTGGTCATCCAGGGTTGGTCTTAAGTGGTCAGAGCTGGTCAGCAGGCTGGATTTAGGGGGGGGGAGTTTGGCCACTTCCTTAGCTGATCAGGCTGGGAGACCAGCTGGAACAACCAACTAAAACCAGCCTGGTATAATATCAAAACCCAAAATACGTCATTTCCATACCTAAAATACATATTTTACAGTCACTGTTATGCAGATTGATCATAAATACAGACAATAGTGCTTTATACAATAGTGTACAATAGTGTTAAAAACAACAGTGTCATTGTTCAAATGAGATCAGTTTAGTGTTGATTCAGTTTGTTTCAATAACTGTGTAAAGATTAGTGTTGGGTTCGAGTCCACCTAAGTCGAGTCCGAGTCTTTAACCAATCAAGTCCGAGACGAGTCCGAGTCCAAAATGGGCCGAGTTGGACTCAAGTCCGAGTCCCAAAGGGCCGAGTCCGAGTCGACTCCGTCCGAGTCCAGAAACACTACTGTTTGTCAGTATCTTAACACTGTTTTAACCCAGGGGTGCCCAAACTCGTTCCTGGAGGGAGGTGTCCTACAGATTTTAGCTCCAGCCCCAATTAAACACACCTGAACCAGCTAATCAAGCTTATACTAGGCATAGAAACCCCCTGGCAGGTGTGTTGAGGCAAGTTGGAGCTAAACCAAGGACCAGGACTGAGTTTGGGCACCCCTGTTTTTAACCTTTATACCTAGAAAAATGCAATGTCAGGTGAAATGTAAGAAAAGCAAACTTCTAGTGGATCTTGCCATTTTGATTTTTGATTTCACAATATCTCATAATTAGTGTCCATACTCTGCTTAGCAAACTTAGTCATGCAACAGAAGTTATGGCTGATCTATGTAATGTGACATATTTTAGAGTGAAACAGGTTTTAGAATGTGAAAAATTATAGGGCGGGACTTGACTTTATTCATCAATGTAGTAAATGTATAAATTCAAGGGTGGGGGTAAAGGAGTAGGTATCTTGGTAAATGGGACCTTAAGAGCAGAAAATGCACCTCTTTTATTTCTGATTGTGGCTGTGTGTGTTTTGGGTTGTATATGACTTTTTTTTTCTTGAATAAAAATGAGGTTATGAGGGATAAACCTAGTCTTTACAATGGTACACACTGTGTATAAAGCCCTACATATACTTTCCATAAGTCACAGCAAACTCACACCTGTTTTATTTCTGAATGCATTTATAGTTACATTAATTACAATAAATTACATTATATAAGGAATAATTGATGATGGGCCATTTAATTATTAGAAAATCATGCACACCCAAGGTGGTTTTGGACCCATAAAAACTGTTGCTGCAAAGATGTTAGAAAATTATTTTTCTTTCAAGCTAGAAACTGCCACCATGTTTAAATAATAATAATTTCAATACAGAAAAAACTAATCAACTAATGTAAGTAAAACATTCTCAAGCTGAAGGCAAGTAAACACTCCAAGTATTACTTACAAGCAAAAGTATTAATATATATATTAATCAAAAAATACAAATGAAATAATATTTTTTAAAATAGAATCTTTTTTTTAAATGGAATTGTAGGGGGTTTTTTTGTAATTTTTTTTTTTTTTTATGTAGGTCTATATAAAGGCTATTACAGAAATAGACTAGACATTTCATGAAGTAATAAATGTTAAAATAAAACACTGCAAAATCTTCACTGTAAGTTAATAAGTGATTCAGTCAAGAACAGTGAGTGATTTTCTCTTTTTCTTTTGTTGTTTGATTATTGTTTGACATGCAGGTTTACGCTGCTGTAGCTTTAAGATCTGACGCACAGATCAAATATTTTGACGCATCAGTATTTCTCCCAGCTGTTCAGGTTTACTTAAGACAAAACCGACTTCATTTACATGAATAGTCTCCAATACGAGCATGTGTGTAGCAATAACAGAACCTTTTAAAAGCGAAAGAGAACTCTGTATTCGGACACTGACTGAGAGGCGCGTTCTTTGAGCACGTCGGGTTTCAAGTAGCTACTGGACAAGACTTTCGTGATAATGCATCGAGTCAGTGACATTTCCGTCAACTGTCTCTGGACTCGGACGGACTCGCCATATTTTCAGAGTCCGAAAGGCTTGAGTCCGAGTCAAGTCCGAGTAAAAATGCATCCGAGTCCGTGACAAGTCCGAGTCGCCTAAAAATTGTACTCAAGACCGGACTCGAATCCGAGTACGAGTCCGAATACCCCAACTCTAGTAAAGATCATCATGAAATTTCAGTATCCTTGGCCTTGCATATTGGAAATGGCCATATTTGCCATACTACAGTTTCTAAGTTTCCCTTCAGTTGTTCTCTACGACGTTACGTCATAACTGACATATTTGGGGTCCTATTTGGGGGCCCAATCACCTCTGAGCTTAAGAAGAAAAGACCAATGAACACTGGCAAGTGGAATTTGAAATGCCAAGCCACTCCCCGTACATACTGGTATATAAGATGGAGGCGTGCATCCACTCATTCGGATTTTTGCTTTGGAGCCGATCGCTTAGTGAGCTGTTTCTACAAGAAGAAAGAAGACCTCTTAGCTGTGAGAGTTTCTCGGCTGTGTGGAACATCCCTTATTTGCATTTCAGCTGAGAGATTGCCTTGCTGCGCTCAGATGAGTGCTGCGGTCCTCCCCTGGGCAATTCAGCCTAAAAGAACAATTTCCTACAGCATACACAGTTGTTGAGAGTGTCTTTTTCAAGACGCATCTCCGATCGTGTGCTTTTAGGGAGCGATAGTTTCCTTATTCCTCATCACGGTCACAATCGCTGTCTCATGTGTCTGGGATGTAAACAAATGCATGTTCAGACGGCATTTGTGAATGGGTTATGCCCACGGTGCGTGGGCATGACCATTATTACGCTCGGTCATAGCTAACATTTAATATGTGGGCTGCCTTTGGACTCTACCCTTTCTTTGGTCAGTCCATACATCCTAAAAGAGCGGCGGGCTTTAGGCCAATTCCTGCATGGTCATTCCACACTGTAAAAAAAAAAAAAAAAAAAAAAAAAATTCAACAAAAATTCAAAAAACGCCCTTCACAATCAGCAGTCCAATCATGGCGGCTAAAGATGCAGAATCCACACAAGAAATCACACCGGAGAGTACAATCTTGTTACAGACATTAAGGGAGGAACTGCATGTATCCAGAGAAGCAGTGCTGAGGCAGTTAAAAGCTGAGATAACGACTTCGTTTAATGATATCAAAACAAATATTTCCTCTCTCCGCGAAGAAACGAAAGCGGACATTCGTGCTATACACAAGGAGCTAGCTGGCAAGCTAGCACGTCTTCGCTCGACACAAGCAGAGTGACCTGATGATTCTCATTGTCAGTGGCGGTTCTACACTGAATTGCTCCCCGGGCGAGACTCCCTCCCGGTGCCTAAAATCTGAGATTTCTGGCCTTTCTAGATGCAAAGTCATCAATAATGGCATCATATGAGATATGCTCCCCTATTGAATGGTATTGGTTTTAATGGTAAGTATAACAGTGTCTGCTGGTATATGATGGATTCTATTGGTGGGTGGGATGGTAAATCCTATTGGAAAAGTGTCCAAAACACAGTACAATAAGGAATTTTGTAATAGTTTCACTGGAAAAAGTTAATGGTTCATAACGCTATTTAATAGAAACCATTAGAATTTCTGTGATGGTTTTTATATTAGGCTTTTATTGTGTTTTTTTTTTTTTTTAGCAAGGTAAGCATAGCAAGCATCATAAGCAAGAAGGCTAACAAACCTAAGAGTTAACGTTATACCACTAATTAACATAATGACATGAATACCTTAATCATACAGAGAGAACATTGTTGCATACCTTTATCTTTTGCCCGTTTCTCCTCATCTTCTTTTTTTCCTAAATTGGGCACCTGACAGCTTTGGCCTTTTTCTCTCCATCGCTGTGTTTACTTTGTAATCGACAATCAACAGATTTCCCATCCCCCAACGCTGTCACTCCCCAGCAGGCACAGGACGTCAATATAACGTCAGATTGACATTGGACAGACGTGGTATTTTAGTTGAAAATGAAAATCGGGTTGACGTCAGATCCCAACGTCAGGTTGACGTCAGATCCCAATGTCGGATTGACGTCAGTCTCCAATGTTGGGCAGACATTGCATTTTGGTTGAAAATGAAAATCGGGTTGACGTCAGATCCCAACGTCAGATTGACGTCAATCTCAAACGTAGGACAGACGTTGCATTTTGGTTGCAAATGAAAATCAGGTTGACGTCAGATCCCAACGTCCGATTGACATCAATCTCCAACGTTGGACAGACATTGCTTTTTGGTTGAAAATGAAA
>NW_026127848.1:0-16018 GCF_022985175.1 Labeo rohita | reverse complement strand
ACCATGCCATTTTTTTCCATTTAATTCTGCCCTTCAGAAGCTACAGATGATACTGTTATGCTCATAAATTGACACACCCTTGGCAGAACATGCAGTCATTTTAACCAAAGAGGGATCACGAACATTGCATGCTATTTTTTAGTACTGTCCTGAATAAGCAGTTTTTACAGATATAAAAGATATTTACATATACTGAATTTATAAAAAATTTAACTGAATTTATAAAAATGAAAATATATAATTTATAAAAATGTTCAAAAGTTTACATACACTTGATTCTAATACTGTGAGATTACCCGGATGACCCACAGTTTTTATGTTTTGTTATGTTTTTCATGAGTCCCGTGATGGCTGCAGGTTCTACAATCTTCTTATGCTTACAGTGTTTTGCTTGCTGTTCTTCAGAAAAATTCTCCAAGCATCTTCTGCATATTTGTCCCGTCCAACAATGATTTATGATTTTGAGATCCATTGTTTCACTCTGAGGAAAACTGAAGGACTCATACACAACTATTATAAAAGGTGAAAACTTTCACTAATGCTCCAGAACGAAACAACACATTAAGAGCTTTTGAACAGGATGATGATGAGTAAATTATATTTGTTCTTCTATAACTGCCCTTCAGAAGCTAAATAAAATACGGAAACACTTAACTTTTTTTTGCTAATAGCTTAGCATAGATCATTGAATCAGATTAGACCGTTAGATAGAGCAAGATGCTAACGGTCTAATCTGATTCAATGATCTATGCTAAGCTATTAGCCAAAAAAATTAAGTGTTCCTTTAATGCATTGTGTTGCTTTCTTGAGCATCAGTAAATGTGTTTACCTTTTGTAATAGTTATGTTTGAGTCCCTCAATTGTCCTCAGTGTGAAAAGATGGATCCGAAATCACACAGTCACTGCTGAAAAGGGTTCAAATGAAAAGATGCTGGAACACCTGAGAATGTGCAGGATCTTGAGGATTTTTATGAAGAAAAGTGGGCAATTGAACTGCTCAGGACAAACAAAAGACTCATGAAACACCATCACAAAACAAACATGAAACACTATTCCTTTTCTTTTTAATCAAGCCCTAAATAATAATAATAATAATAACTTATTTTGTTTAATAACATTATGCTTATTCTGCAATATTTATTTTGTTGTCACTGGTGGTTCTGTCATATTTTCACAGTCCTTCAGATGAATGGTTTGTTCTGGGAACAGAGGATCCTGTGAAAAATTAAAATAAAAAACACATTTTTTCTAAATGCACTGTACAGTTTTAATTGCTTAAGCTTAAGCTAGAAAGATTAAACATAACATGATAATAAAAATGCAATGATAACAGGCAGCTATTTTATTAGCTGAATTGTACAGCAATTCTCAAGTTCTCATATTTACGGGGACGGGGAGGGGACATGTTCGGTTCACTTAGTTTTGTTGTGGCCACAAGATTATTTTGTCGAGGTAATGACATCCTTATGTTGTGGCCACGCAATATGAAGTTGTGGCCTCGAGATCCTGTCTTGAGGAAACAACATTGATTTCTCGTATATGTAAACAAACCTGCGTGATCATAGCAACCTGGGATTATCAGAGATGGATAAAACCACAGTCTTGCAAATCCATTAACTGATTGACTCTTCTTATTTAATTATATGTTATTATTATTAAATGTATAAAATCAGTTTATGGACTTACAAGACTGTGGGATGGATAGAAATGTTTTCTTGTAGGCCTATTTTATTTTATGTGCTTTATGTAACATTTATTCATGATAAACTCCTTTCGAATGCTGTCTACATCCTGCAAAACATTCCCATGAGTTAATATGACATAGCCACAACAAAACTGAGTAAACTGAAGATGTACATAGGAAGGGGTAAGATTAAGAATATTTGGCCTGCTGTCCTCTAGGAATGGAGGTGAGAAAAGTGGCAATATATAGACTTATGGCAAAAGTGGCAATATATAGAAATATAGATGTTAATTGGTTGGATGATCTGAAAATGTATCTCTTAAACTTTGTTAAAATAACAATTAAGAATTTAATTAAGAATATGAAAAAATTAAAAGTTAGTCAAAGCGCTACCTTGCAGATTTAGTAACTGGATAAAACATAAGATAACCTGGGTAAATGAATGGTATTCCAAAAATATTTCAGTGTGCAAATTACCTGATTGATGACTGTTCTTTGAAGAGCAGCAGTTTTCCAGAAGAATAGCAGCACTGACTGTCTGACTTAAAACATATAAATACATTATATAAACATTAAATCACATCATAAAACAAAATACATGGTAGATTTCAACACTTAAACTAGAACATAGGCATGAATAAAAACAGTGAAATTTACGATGTACTCTGAAAGTATGAAAATAATTTTAAAATTATGATATATTAACAAATCATGTTGCTAATACGCACCATTTCTCCTCAGAGGCTGTCTCAGGTGAATCCAAAGTCAGCTGCAGTGTTTGGAGCCTCTGAAAGCAGTTCAGGAGAATGTGTGCAGATTTGTTAATGGGAAATATATGTTAACAACTAAAGCATGCTCTCTAAACCAACATTAATTAATACACACGTGCATTTTACTAATAGCTAACTATTAAATAGCTAAATAGATAATAGCTTAAAAAAAGAAAAAAGAAGAACTTTAAATGTATGTAGCAGTTGCTAAGTACCAGTTAACATTAGCATTTTACCAGGACAGCTAGATTAAATTAAATTTGCTAATTTTACAGCATGAACCCACTCAAAAATATACATTAAAACACGTAATACTATGTTTTGGTAAATAGACCATTTAAAACGTTTCTGTAAACTCTCTCTTACTTTCTTCTCTGAAAACACTCGACGGCTGTCACCTCTCGCTGACTGAAGGCCGCTGAAGCGGGAACAAACGGCTCGAAACAGCACCGGGATAGAAATACAGTTCGAAAGAAATAATATAGCATGTCATATCTGATAAACATGACGTTATGTAAATGGTTTTATGTATGCATACTAACCTTCGTCTGTGGTAAATCTCTCATAAAATACCGGACTCCGTCAGCGCGCGCGCAAACACTGCTGCAGTGAGACAGTGGGGGAGGGGTAATGAACAGTGATGCTCAGAGTCGATTCCAAAAAGATTCGATTCACGGGCGTAAAAAAAAATGAGAATCTCGGGTGATTCAGCTCCAAATGCGAGGCCTGAAATGTCCGTGTGTGGTATTACTGTGTTCATTACCTCGATTACTAAACTATAACAAACCCTGTCATACAACACTACCTGCGAATGTGTGGATTTTTATTAATCTCACTCAAATTGTGTGATTCTGTTAATAAAAAGACTCATTTAGATTCATTCAATTCGGATTCATTTAAACTTGCTTACAGATGACTGGTCGATTCATTTTTAATCGATAAACACCTCAAAAAATAGTGCTCGTTCCTTATGACAGTTAACCATGTTACATAAATACATGGTTATTAGAGTTAAAAACAAGTGTTTTGGTTGTAAAACTGTGGTTATACAAATATGGCCGTTATACTGGAAACCTCTGAACACGTCTAGAGTGTGCAGTCAGAAATATCCTGTATCCGAAAATAAGAGTGCATGGACGTATACGGACCAGAGTATGTGAGCGGAGTGGAGAGACAATTGCTGCGTCCGAAATCGCATACTTCCCTACTATATAGTACGTGAAAAACAGTATGCGAGGCGAGTAGTATGTCCGAATTCATAGTATTCGAAATTCAGTAGGCGAGAAGTACCCGGATGACCTACTGCTTCCGCCCGAATTCTGTAGTTCGCATACCATGGACACTTTCCTATCCCATGAGGCTCCGGGAGAGGAGGCGTCATATTCGAAAAATGGCGGAAAGTGGAGACGCGGCTCATTTCAAGTGTAAGTACCTCAGGAAAAAAACGTTGTTTATTGTGATTAAATTACACTTGTTTAACACAATCTAATTAAACGGATGACTTATTGAAAGTGTAAACATTGTAAATCGAAGCGTTATTTGATAAATAATCTAGAAGCTGTCTACGAAGGCGTGATCTGCGAGCAGCTGACCGACGCCTTCTCTGAGCTGTCTGTCCAATCAACGTTAAAACGCCGATCATTGCCGGTGCCGGTGTTCGTGCAGTGGAGTCTCTTTAAATTTTCGCGCATGACACGTGACAACATCATTATGGCGGATGTAATATGTCCGAATTCCATTCATAACACCCACATTCATACTATATAGAACGTACTTTTTAACGGTCGGGTAGTACGTTCATATTTAAATGTAGTACCTACTTAAACAGTATGCGATTAATTAATTATTTTACTTACATGATATAAGTAAAATAATTAATGAATCTATGTTCTATTATAAATATGTGATATATCATATACAATACAATACTTAGACACACGTACATAACTAATTAATTTGTTCTACAATGCACAAAACAATTACAAGGATGCTGATAGTGATATGAAAAAAACATGAATAATATAAAATAAAGTATATATAAAATATAAATAAATAGATAAATAATAGAGCAAAATTTAAATTAATAAAGTGGAAAAAAAAAAAACAATTATGGACTTCCTGACCAACAGACCTCGGAATGTTAGGATGGGGAACCTAACATCTGCATCTAGGCAGAAATTAAATCATCATAAATCATCCAAATCTCAAATGATTTTTTTCAGTTTTTTGGTTTGTTCCAACTGACAGACAAAAAATAATAATATACAGAATTGAATAGCTACTGCTATAGTATGAGCTGTTAATGCATACATAATACGAATAAATAAATAAATACAATAAAATAAAATAAAAATAAATAATTAAAAAAAAATTACAGGGTCCTAAAATGCGTTTCTGAATCTACAGCCTCCTGTATTGTAAGAATACCCTACTCAAAACAGGCATATTGAAAATGCACATTCAATCTCTGCCAGCAGATGGCGCATTCGGAACAGCAGACATGTGTTTCCCCGGTAACGGCAGTACACAAAGCAGCTCAGCACTGGACTTTGAACTCGCAGCGCTCGTGTTTATTTAACGAAATCACAGCCTTTTGAAGTTTAATCGCGACACTAAGCTGTATCGCAATTCTGGTCTTCCCATGCCTAAAATTTAAGACCTCTTAAACATAAGTAAGACTTTCTTGTACAATTTAAGACTTTTGTATGACCTTAAATTTGATAAACTAAATTTAAGACTTTTTAAAGACCCGCGGGAACCCTTCTACAATGGTGTGATATCCATACTTAAAAATACAAAAAACATCTGAATTGTACTGGTTTATTTTGTACATCAGCAAGCCTGCAATACAATGACCCAGCGTAAAATGGTTATATAACACAAAAACAAACATAACGTGCGTACGTAGTGTGAAAACATCTTCCAGTATTTACAACAGCTTTAGGCTACAGTATATAACACAGGTTAACCATTCTTTGAAAACATCCAGTTCATGAAAAACTTTGGTGCTTCCTTCAGATCCCCGTCCCAAGATGGCGGCGATGTTGACGTATGCTTAGAGGCCCAAGGCGACATCTAGTCAGTATATATATCTATGGCTCACTGATACCAGAAACACTGCTCCGCCTTCGCTCCACGTCTAAACTATATCAGTATGTTTGAAATACCACAGTTCTGTTCATAACGTATATTAAAAGAAGAAAATAAAGGAAATAAAATGAAAGTATAGTTTTAAAGTGGCTTATTAGAACACAAGTGCATAAACTTTTTTTCCTCATGCCAAGCTAACATGGTTGTCAGTCAGCATTAAAAGGTATAATTGCTGCTTTTTGCAGTGCAAATGTTTGTGATGAAATAATAATAATAATACGTTTCGTCAGTTATTTTGCGTACAGATCGCTGCATTTCTTATAGATTTCTTCTCATTCGAAGTCGGAGATGAAGTACCACAGTAAGTTGTTTGAATGCATTATTGAGAGAGCGATTGCGTGTGAATAAGTGTTGTACTTGTATAAATCACGTTTTCACACTTGAAAATATTCAGTATCTTGAAACTACAAACTAATTAATTGAAAACTATAACTTTCTGCCTCGTGTCCATTGCTGTCATGCTAGTTTTCACATTCTTTCTGATTTGAGTAATCCATCTCTATCAAGCTAGCTCAATAGGCTATGTTTAACACATTAATTCTTGCTATATATGCAGTTATATTATGGGTCGTTTTCATGAATTGCATTCGTGATGGAGCGGTAGTGGAGTGTTCTTGGAGTGAGTAAAAACCACAACGCTCCGACTTTAAAATTTCCGCTCCTCACTCCATTAAAAATCACGCCGCTCCACTCACACTCCACTCCGCTCACATACTCTGGTACGGACTCGGCACACGTTGCCTGGGAAATTTTCGTACACGGGTCGTACACCTTAACTTTCACTGAAATTTCCATTGTCCGATTTATCCCGGAAATTAGTGTTTTCATGCAGTGTTTATTAAGTCATATTAACAACATATTATGTAATAAAGACAATATGTTTTTCCCGTTGTATAAGATATGATCCCAGCAAACACAACAACGTTGTAAAAACTTTTTTTTTTACATTGTAAAAAGGTTGTAATAACGTTTTTTTCTGACGTATTTAATATGACAAATGTCAGGTTTTTTACTTTATTTGAAATGTCAGGTGTTGTACTTTATTTGAAACCATTGGAAGGAGACGTTGTAAAAACGTTTTTGCAACGTTTGAAAAAAAAAAAAAAATATATAACGTACTTACCACATCCAAACTGGTACTTCACATGCTGCCATCAAAATGTTTTCTTTACAGTGTTAAATCTGTGTTAAAACTACTGATCCTATTAAAAGCACTTATTTACATTTCACCTTACCTTGTAGCGTTGCTGACCTCGTCGGTTTTATAAGCCTAGGTTAACATATGTAAGCCTAATAATTTATACTACACAATAATTATCACTCATCGTATTTATTCACAAAATATAAAAAGTAATGTGATATGGGTAGTTCACAAAAATAAATAAATAAGCCAATAAACAAGATGAATATATACCAATAAAGCATAATGGTTTCAAATAAAGTACAACATATGAAAATTATGCAATGACTGGCAAATTTGAATATGAGTACAAAGTCCAAGAAATTTCAATGTATATTTTAACAGAAAAAAGCAACATTTCATTTGTAAAATGTATTCAATATAGCTAATAATTCAGCTAGTTACAAATTATTTTATTGCAGTTATAATAATAATCACACTGCAATCTTATTACACGTTTGCACTAAAACTAATGATTATATTGTTAGAGATTTATTAGCACAAATTACAGGTATATGGCATCCAATTTAGAACATTAATACATACAGTGTACATACTGAATAATACACACAGTTTATAATGGCTATTGTTGTTCAATTAGTAATGTTTTATAATACTGGAATACCTGAGATTTTGAAAAATGTATTGAGGTATAGTGATTATTCAGTGCTTTAATTGTAAGTTACATTATTATGCCACTAAGTGGCAGCAAGAGACCGTCTTAATGACTTAGTTAGAAAACCATTGTTTTAGTGCTGATTCATTCAGTTGCTGAATTCTGTGACACCAAATTATATGACTCTACTGCCGAGGGTAGTTTAGAAACATTTAAAATATTTTATGGTAACCACAAACTAAAAATGGTATTGCTAGTTTTAACTATGGTTATACAAATGGTAATCAATATGGCAAAAATGGTAGGACTAGAGGGTTGGGTTTAGTAGTAGGTCAGATTAGCTCACTGCAGTGCCTAGGTTCACAAAATTAGGTGGGTCACAGAATTCAGTACAACCCCATAAAGAAACACGGTTGTAAAGAAGTGAATTATCTAAACCAGGGGTTTTCAGCTCTGACTCGTGAGATTCAGTGTGAATTGGCTTATAGGTGCTTTGGGGGAAAAACAGTAACAATATATTTTTTAATGCTTAAGAGCAATTAACATTCATATCTGAAATACGGCACATTCCCTATTCTTGCAATATTCGTGTTCCTGTCCCTGAGTAATGTCTGCATGCACTAAATTCTGAGGAGAACAAATAATATGCTAGTAGACAGCAATCCATATGAGACGTCTGGTGTGGAAGGTGGATCTGAAACTGATTTCTGTCCAGGTTGACACAGCATCTCGTTTGTCTGTCTTCACAAACTGCCCTGAAATACAATTTTAACATCAACAATGATTGTTATAAATATAAAATGAGTCTCTTACATTCACCGTGCTCAGTCCTTTTTTTTTTTTTTTTGTTATTATTATTATCTGTGTCTTGTTTTCTCATTACATTGGGCCCCTCTGTAGGTTGCTGTATACCAAGTGTCCTCAAAGTTAAACGAGATGGCCTTCTAGGACATACAAGATAAAAAAGTATATTTAATTGATATATACATTAAAAAAATTAATAAATGGTAATGAATGTTTGAGGTTTTCCTTTCTAGTCAGATGGTTGATAGCACATTGGAGATGCTCTTCAACAGGAGGTCTGCTCCAACTCTACTGCAGTACTGCCATCAGCATGAAGAATCTAATGTTAGAAACATAAACTATCTGTCACAGAGACAACAATATGTAATATACAAGGTCAGCATTATTAGAAATAAACAAACTGGAATATGTGAAATAGGTGAAATGCAGAAGAATGAAGAATGAAGAAAAATATGAAGAATATTTCAATCTAGTAAATCAAATCCTTCTTACATAATACATAACTTACTGACCTAAGAATCACAGTACAATTTTTATCAATATCTTTTTAGTGTGATCAAAACGTGTTTAAAATTATTTGAGCTAATTTTCACGCTCCATGTAAGTGACGTCACCGATTAACAGTACAGCCCATACATTTAGGTTAAATAGTTTACTTCCATTCATCCACTGACAAATTACCACCAATATTTACAAAACTATAAATAAAAAAAAAACTGTCATCTACACATAATATGTGACTAAAAGCGAAAACTTTATGAAATAAGAGCTAAACTCTGCAGTTAGCCTTATCTTATAGTTAGCCTAACGGTTGAGATGCTAACGGACTTTCTCCGAAGACACTAAACCATTTCTGTAAAGTAAATATTCAACAGAAACGTGTCTATTACATGTAAGAAAGTGTTAGGAACCGTTGTATGTATTATTTTTGTCTTATTAGGGACAAAACTTACCGTAAATCAGTTTGACAGACGGAGACAGTTAAGCTGTTTCCCCGTTTCCATGGTAACTCTCTCTCCGCTGCAGTTTAAATACAACTCGAATGTTCAAAGCGCGCGCCCGTTTAAAATGCAGCGTTTACATAAATACATACATGAACCACAGTGTACAGATGTCAGAGTGACAGATAAAATGTCCTGAAACTTGATAACGTATTGTGTAAGTGGATAGTGTAGGCCTAATGTAGGTCATCAAACTGTAAATGGAATGAGAATATAAAAGCATATTAGCAGAGAATGTAAAACAATTTTTGAAGTCAGTTTATAACAGGTTATAATATAATATAATATAATAATAGCTTTAGAAATTTTATTTATTTACCTATTTATCTACCTAACGAAAAACATACCAGAAATTGTAAACATAGTGTAGAATAAGTATACTATCTATAGCAAAAAACATTAAAAACAAACATCACGTACAAAGGGAGTTTTGGCCCGGTTGCATACTGTCATGACGTTTGTAAAAAATAAATATTTTTTAACCAACCAATCATTTCTGTTCATGTGTTTACACCACAGACTGGTTTACACACTGAGCTGTGAGCTCGTGATATTTGAATATACAGTTTTATTAAATGAGCAAAGACAACTGAAAGTAAGGATTCACATATTACTTTTAAGTCCTTTTGATGTTGCTCAGACTATCTGTTACTCAGTCACTGAATTGCGTTAATGTTAAAATATCACTGTTATTTTACTGATATTTTTACACAAACAGAACAGTTTTACAAGGTTATATTTGGGTACTTTCATGACGTTTTTAAAATGTCTTATTCCAACGTGCATATTGAAAAGTAAGGATTCACATACTACTTTTAAATACTTTTAAGAACGCAGTTTTTGCAAGGTTGTATTTGGGTACTTTTATGACGTTTTTAAAACGTTTTATTCCAACGTGAATATTACGTTATTTTAACACCTGAATAAACTGTCCCCCGAAAGTTGTAGTTTGGTCTGGTTTCATTTTCGTAGTGGATGAACGTGATATTTACGTTTTTTTGACTACTTAAAGAAAAAGTTCCAGGTTGGTATTTTTACAACGTTTATAAAACGTTTTATTTTGGTAACATTTTTTACTTAAAAAAAACGTTTTTAAAACGTTGTACTACAACATTACCTAATTGCAACCAAAATACAACGTTGTGAAAAGTTGTAAAAACGTTTTGTGTTTGCTGGGATTACATTATGTGAGCGAGCTAAGCGATTGTCAGCGCTGCTGTTGTAAGGCTCCTCCCGCTACGGCAAGCCTAGCGGTCCAGCTGAAGGTTTCTTGCGTGTCGAGGTCTTTCGGCACTTCTGTAAAAATTACTTTGAAATATTAAAATTTAGTTTCCAAACAAAAATCTGACTCCATTAATAATTTAGTCTGACCCCAATTATGAATAATTTGTTAATTCTGGTTTGTATTCTATAATTTGCTGATCACGGCCAATTTTCTGTATAATAATTTAGACATTTGAATATTCTGGAAATCCCGTAGTCTCAATATTTCGTTCGTTAGGGACTGGTGCCGCTTTCGATTTACACTCCGGCCGTGGCGAATTCGTCGACACAAGCTCGCCAGTTTCTGACTTACTCAGAGGATGCAGAGCGATTATAATATCTTAAAGTGGGCCGCGCCTGCGTGCTCTCAACAGAAAGTATATATTTCCCCCATAATCGCGAGAGCTACATCGTGTTAAGCCCGTGACAGCTCAACATCCGGAGCCCTAGTGATGTCCCCATGGCTCACCAGTCGGTACTTCCGGCGTGGGCTGCCCTGGCGCAGTCTTGAGGAAAGCACCCTACACATTAACCTACTAGAAAATCATTTCCAAGAAGTCCAGAATAAGTCAAAGTTCACATTTATTTATGCCAGGCATATTTAAAAATAGCAATGGAAGCTCAATCAAAAGTACATTCAATTAATAAAAAGAGATACAACCTTTATAGGAAAAACATCACATTTTAGTTACATTACTGATCAGCATAGAATTCAAAACCGAGAAAATAAAAATACTAACAAAGAGTCAGCATACCTGGCAAATAGAGAGACACACGACAATCGTGCGGGAAGTTCTGGTTACAGATGCTTCCCTGAATGTTTCGCCAATCCTCTTTAAGTACCCAGATCAGAACATTACAATCATAAATTTAGCGTAATAAAACTTCACAGGACCTTTTGCTGAAGCCTAAAGTTGGGGGTGTGAAGACAGCATGTGGTACAGACCTCTTCAGCAACACCACCCATATCAGGAGAACTTCCTTAAGTTTCAGATCTTTATTTCTGGTCTGTTCAACTGGTATGGGACTGAGATATTATTTCCAACCGCACTGAGACTATAAAATTGATATCAAACATGAGAGGTTTCTGATTGTGCATTCGGAATATATATGTAATTGTTTTGTATGAGTGTGATAGCTTAGATCCTTGGCCTCTTCTCTGTAGTGACCTGCCCCCTGTTGCTAGAGGAAAGGATGGGCCAGGTGGTTGATAAGCAAATGGTCTTTCCTCCTGGGCCTTCCTGGATCTTCCTGTCTGATAAGAGTTTATTATTTTACGATCTCGCACTGGCATTGCGAGAGTTCCTGTGTATGTGACTTCACGGGAGGATCATCGGCTCCTACACTGTTGACACAGTCCTGACATAAAGCAGGATCTGCAGGAGGAATTATGGAAATACACTGTTTTAAATGTATTGTCATGTAATGATTTTTATTGTAGTGGCATGTTTATTAGGATTAATCTCTAATCTGTCTACAATATAATGCTAATAGCTGCACACATTAAGATGATCAGATTAAAACTGTTATTTCTGAAAAATCGAGACTGGGCTTGGAATATTTCTTTATTTGAATGACTTAAGTTTGATTTAACAAAAAATCTAAATGCAAACAAAAAGAAATAAAGAGAATTAAAAACAGTTTATTATTATTATGGCCTATTCTTCTTCTTCTTCTTAGACCTCTTATTGTTGTTGTTAGGCTATTATTATTATTATTATTATTATTATTATTATTATTATTACTTCGTTCTGGATGGACAAATGAAAATTAAGCTAGATTTTTTGACTCCACTTTTCATCTCTGCCTGTCTTTACTGTCCCATCACACAGAATAAGAGTTCATCTCATGTACTGTTCTGCAAATTAGTCACAATAACGTTTCTTCATGCTGTTGTACAGGCTATATTTTTTCAAATATACATTTCATATAAAGCTCAACACTGCACTTTTTGGGTCGGTGGTGCCGGCGCCATCTCTTGCATTTTGATAACACAGGAAAGAAATATAAATGTCTGCTTTATTTTGCGTACTTTCACAATAACAACAAAACATTATAAAACACTTTTCTATTAATCCTAATAAACATGCTGCTACAATAAAAACCATTGCATGAAAATGCCTTTAAAATACTGTATTTCTATTGTCGCTGCTGCAGATCCTCCTTTATGTCAGGACTGTGTCGACAGCAGCGCTGAAAATCAATTAGTTTATGTTGATTATGAGATTATGTTGTTTTTACGAGATAATTTTGTAGTTTTAACGAAAGAACATCTTGTTATTATGTGAAAAAATGTCATTAAAATGACGTAAGATCTCGTTATTATGACACAATTGAGTGAAAAATATAATATATGTGGCAGCAATGTGTCACTGTAATATACTGTTTTCAGTTAATGCGTGAACTAGGGCTGGGCGATATGGCTGAAAACTGTATTACGATATCAGCGTTTCATATCGGTCGATATCGATAATTATTGATATTTTTTATGACCCATTTAAAATAAGGAACAGGAGAAAAATATATTACATTTCAACATTTTTATTTTAAACTTAACCTTCCTCTGATCATAACCCCCCCCAGTTATTAAGACAGAAATGTCAACAACCATGGATAACTCAAATAATTAAAATGTAAACATAATTCTAATGTCACAATGAACACTTAACAAATATCTCTTAACATTTAAGGTGCAAAATGAAAGAAACTGTAAGAAATGCTTAATAAAGTGTAATAAAATAGTGCAGTGTTAAATATAAACATATGCCACTGCCTCCGTTTTATCTTTGTACCATTTAGATTCTTTGTCATAAGGCACTGATGCAGAGAACCTCTCCATGGTGGTCTGCTGCTTGTGTTCATGGATCGAAATTAACTTTTTTACTTGGTAGCACTGGTGTTCCCAACTTCAAATAGTTAGCAGCACCAAAACTAAATTTAGGAGCACCAAATGAATATTAAGTTTGCATTAAATACAACTACACAACCTAGAGCCTACAGCCTAGATATGTTATGTAGTCTAATTTGCGCACATTGGGGAGTCGCTCTCTAAACGTGGGGTATTAAAACTGCTTTTGAATTTCAGGCGAGAATGTCGTTGTTTTACTGTCGGTTTCGTTTTAACGATGGTGCTAAACTCTCGGCGGTGCTGAGCGTCCATTCTACAATACAAGATATTAATTTAATAATTTTGTCACTCCCATGTTGCTAGGTTATAGAGCAGAGTGCCTTTGTTAATGCAATCAAACTTGCTTTTTGGTCTGTTTTCTTCCGACGAAGAATAAAAAATATCGAACGTTTTATAGAACACATTTTTTATTGATATCGATCACGTGTTTATCGCGATACATATCGTTATCGTTTTATCGCCCAGCCCTAGCGTGAACTTTATATTCGCCTGTTTGTGTTGCACTTGCCATCCAGTAATCGCAATAAGCATCGTGCTTTGTTACTTTTTTATAAACAAAGTATCAGCTTTAAAATCATGGCAAATTCATAACAAAATCAAACAATAAATACGGTTTTGGCGCTCTTTACCACGACAGACAAGAGCGCTTTAACACCTCAGTTCAAGCAACAAGTGAACACATTATTTCTTTCTCTTTACCACTATAGTATGAAATGAACATGAATTAACATCAAAAGTTAGGCTATTTTATAAGAACTTACTGAAATGTCTCATGTAATCACTCGTTCTGTGTCAAACTGTGGAAAACGTAAAAATGTGTAAACTACTGTGTAAACATTGTTACATAACAATAGATTTACCTCAGAATAACCATTTGGTGTCCATAAGCTCATCAGTCAGTTTGAATAAATAACTATAAAGAGTATTTTGTTATTGTATGAGACATTATTAATGTCAATATAGTGACACCTGCTGGTGAAAGACTGTCACAAAAGATTGTATAAATATCGTGTCCCCAGTAAATGACGTAATGAGCTCATGGAACTGTGGAAGACACCAGCAGATTTAGGGTTTCAATTTCAATATTGATGCTTATAAGTTTGTTTTGTAAATAATGCCAGTGTACTAATTACTTCTTGTTTATTACCTTCTTTCTTTTGTGAATAAACTAAGTCATCATCGTATCACACCAAAACATCTCATCATTTGAGCACTATTAAATTCACTGTAACGGCATCTAGACAAGTGACATGGAAATCACGCTTTGGTCTCTTCAGCTATATTAATGCACTATTGCATATTAATATTTTTACTTAACCTGTTGCCTACATGATAAAAATGCAAGAATGCAAGCTAAAGATAAAATTCATCACCTCCCATAAAATTGCTTGTTGCTAATAAAGAAAAACTGACTGGATGTGTGAAAGACATTTGAGGAGGAACACAAATCTCTCACCCCTTATTTACACTGCACACGTCAGCAGCACATCTTACAGCTCCGATTGTGGACACTTGCCAGCGCCACAGAAAAGTTTCTGTAGCGACTTTCTGCACTGCATCAGTAAAGATAAGCGACTATATTTGACGGACAATAAAATGAAAAATTATAACTGTCTTGCTGTTGTCAAAGGCATCAGCAACAGGCAACATCTCTGCAAATATGTGTTGAATGTAAACTCCCATGAGGAATTTAACCATTCAGTGTGAATTTATCTGAGAATATTCTTAAGGAAATCTATTCAGTGATTGGTCCATGTGTATTTCATCATCCAAAATCCTGTTTGTTGCACGGCAAAGTGTCGTGAATCATTTCTAAGACTGACACTTAAGATTTAGTCCTACACTTCGCTTAAATTACGACTAAGATGCCTGATAACTAACTTTTCAGTGCAGTTTTGAGCCAAGAATTTTTTACACTTAAGTCAATTCTTAGCAGTGTTCTTGAGAGTAATTCTTTGATGCTTGATAAATACGGACCCTGGTGTATGTATGCATTTATTTATATATTTATGTATGTATGTATGTATGTATGTATGTATGTATGTATTTATTTATTTATTGTGGAATTGCAGCAGAGACTAAAGTTGTAGTACACATATACACTATGGCTCCACAGACAGTGGCGTCTTTGATTTTGCACAGCTATTCCCTGTATCACTGCCATAGTTTGACCAAACTCCCCACCACAACCATTCCCTTTAAATAAGCCTTCTAATGGTTTGCCAGGTGATGTGCCTTTAGATAATGCAGCCAAATAAAAAAGCTAACGGCCATCAGTGTAATTTATTTATTTATTTATTTATTTTTTGCATTAAAACACTTCAGTTAGCCTAATTCAACACTTGGCGTATTACAACTTAAGAATTATATTTGTATATACTGAGATGTGAAGAATTGTGAACTGTCAACAGTGATCAACAGGCAAGCGGTGGAATTGTCGGTCGTGGGGCTGCTGCTTTCTCTCACAGTGGAAGTGTTTTGTGCTGTTGAGGCAGTGGTTGTATTGTGGTCATTTACTAACAAAATAAATGCTGTAGGATTTTTTTTTTTTTTTTTTTTTTTCATTTTACAATTCCTGGATGAAATCACTTGCCTGTGATCAAAGATAGTGAGAGCTGATGTTGGGGAATATAGCCAAATTC